>NC_088421.1:21289893-21308427 GCF_034236695.1 Oncorhynchus nerka | reverse complement strand
TGAACATTGTTGCGGGGACTTGCTTTCATTCAGCCACAAGAGCATTTGTGAGGTCGGAGAAGTGTCGGCGTTCCAATTCATCCTGAAGGTGTTCGATGGGGTTGAGGTCAGGGCTCTGTGCAGGTCAGTCACGTTCTTCCACACCGATCTCGACAAACTGCTTCTGTATGGACCTCACTTTGTACACGGAGGCATTGTCATGCTAAAACAGGAAAGAGACTTCCCCAAACTGTTGTCATAAAGTTGGAAGAACAGAATCGTCTAGAATGTCATTGTATGCTGTAGCGTTAAAAGATCTCCCTTGGAACTGGAACTATGGAGCCTAGCCCGAACCATGAAAAACAGTCCCAGACCAATATCCCTCCTCCACCAAACATTACTGTTTGCACTATGCATTCGGGCAGGTAACATTCTCCTGGCATCCGCCAAACCCAGATTTGTCCGTCAGACTGCCAGTTGGTGAAGTGTCATCACTCCAGAGAACGTGTTTCCACTGCTCCGGAGTCCAATGGCGGCGAGCTTTACACCACTCCAGCCGACTCTTGGCATTGCGCATGGTGATCTTAGGCTTGTGTGCGGTTGTTCTGCCATGGAAAACCATTTCATGAAGTTCCAGACGAACAGTTCTTGTGCTGACGTTGCTTCCAGAGGCAGTTTGGAACTCGGTAGTAAGTGTTGCAATCGAGGACATATGATTTTTATGTGCTAAGCACTTCAGTACTCAGTGGTCATGTTCTGTGAGCTTGTGTGGCCTACCACTTCGCGGCTGAGCCGTTGTTGCTCCTAGATGTTTCCACTTCACAATAACAGCCCTTACAGTTAACCGGCGCAGCTCTAGCAGGGCAGAAATTATGAACTGACTTGTTTGCAAGATGGCATCCTATGATGGTGCCACGTTGAAAGTCACTGAGCTCTTCAGTAAGGCCATTCTAACTGACAATGTTTGTCCATGGAGATTTTATACACCTGTCAGCAACTGGGGTGGCTGAAATAGCCAAATCCACAAATTTCAACGGGTGTCCACATACTTTTGTATATATAGTGTATAGTATTGGGAATATTAATTATGATAATGCCCTTTTAGTGTAAGAGCTGTTGGAAAAGACCACCTCAAATGTCATCCTGTTTTGGTGGGATGGTGGTTTGGACTGCCTGGTGTCATTACCAAGTGGTAAATTAATTAATAGACCAATAAGAAATAGAGGTCTAATCCTCTCTGTCAATAACAGATAGAGTTCAGATTTCCCCTCCCTACTCAGACCACTCCCAGAATGTCCTAGAAGCTAGTTTTTAATTCAGAACACACAGTAAGTTACTTAATTGTTACCCAGAAATTATATAATATTGCATTGGACCTTTAACATGGACCTTTTGACTGTCCGTAATGCACTCATAATAGATTTAAGCACAATGGGTTGGGGATATTTTACAGATTTAGACTAGTTTTAAAAGTGCTGCCAAACAAAACTATGAAGTATAGGGTGTAATCTTCTTGTCTAGGGAGGGCCAAAGTGTCACGCCCTGAACTTAGAGAGCTTTTTATGTCTCTATTATGGTTTGGTCAGGGTGTGATTTGGGTGGGCATTCTATGTTCTATTTTCTATGTTTTGTATATATTTGTTTTGGCCAGGTATGGTTCTCAATCAGAGACAGCTGTCTATCATTGTCTCTGATTTTTTCACACCTGTGATTGTGGGTAGTTGACTTTGTTTGTGGCACATAGCCCTTAAGCATCACGGTTTTATTGTTTTTGTCAGCGTCATCCTAAATAAACGGAATATGTACGCCGACCACGCTGCACCTTGGTCCGCTTCTTTCGACGGCCGTGACACAAAGTAACAATCCCTGCATTAGTCAGTCATACACTTGTATGCATGGATAGCAATGAGCACTGTATGTTACACCCTGAGCCCAATAGTCAAAGGGAACTGAGCAGCGTTGACCTTTGTAAGACTTAAACCCAAGTCATCTTTTTGTAGTCACCATGATGTATGAGTCATGAAGCCGATGTGACTCCTGAAATACTGACTTATGTCACTGTGTTGTGCGAAAGGCGACTCTCCAGGAAGACACCTCCGTCTGACCTCCCCAACCACATCTGTAGTGGAACAGAGAACACAGAACACTCTGCTTATCAGTCACGGCTACAGGTCACATGGCACCCAGGGGTCAAGTGTGACACTGTCCACTCAGAGTTAATAGACCTAGGCAGCCAGGAGACAGGGGTGACGCTCCACTGGAGATATGTAACATAACATTACACTCCTGGCTTCATGGTAAAGGAGCTAATACTGCCTCAAGTGTCTGCTCCTCCCGAGAGAGTGACCCAGGGCCTTCAGTTTGAATTGAATTAGATAAGCCAATGGGACATGGCAACATCCAAAATATTATCTTTTAATTTTTTTGGGGGGGGGTTGTTTGCTTACATGTGTGTTCATGAAATGATTCTGGCTTGCAAATAAGTTGGAGGAGAGCTTGTACAGTTAAAACTGAATAAACAATGCCTTTGTCTTTTGACATGTACGATTAAAGTCATTGGCTAGTGATTTTGAAGATGTTTTTTCTTGTAACATTTAGATGCAATCAGACAGTTTGATGATCAGCTGTTTGATCATTTCTGGCCAAACACTAACCTGGTTTACTTCATCCTTTATACAATCAATAGCTGTATCAGGTTCTTTGTGATCTCAGTTGGGAATAAAGAGTTGTCTTAGTCCTGGCAACTGGAGAGGTAGTGGAGTCTGGTGTTTGGAAACTGTCAGAAATGTCTAAGTTAGAATCAATTCCGTCTTTGATAGGGAGCCAGTGCTGTTGTAGGTGTGATATGGGTCCAGGATTGGGGATTTGGCTCAGCTCTGAGCTGGAGCTCTGGGCTGGAGTTCTGAACCAACTTAAGTGTGTGCAGGGATCTGGAACTAATGACACAGAATAGTGGTAACAGTTAGTTCTGTCAGCTTGTCACAAAGGTGTGTATCTGTTTTCCTTCATCAGGTTGGGTAAGGGGCAAACTCAATGGAAAAAGGAGACCATCTCAATTACATTTACATTTAAGTCATTTAGCAGACGCTCTTATCCAGAGCGACTTACAAATTGGTTGTTCTTGATGTGACACTCAGATGAGAGAGTGGGGTCAAAGGTAACACCAAGGTTTCAGGCCTGGGGGGCAGGGAGAGACCGTGACACCCTCAATCATGTTGAAACCACCCAGCTTTTCCAGCACACTTTTTTACCAGTGGTGGAAAAAGTACCCAATTGTCAAACTTGAGTAAAGATACATTAATAGAAAATAACTCAAGTAGAATTGAAAGTCAACCAGTAAAATACTACTTCAGTAAAAGTCTAAAAGTATTTGGTTTTAAATAAACTTAAGTATCAAAAGTAACTGTAATTGCTAAAATATACTTATGGATCAAAAGTATAAATAATTTCAAATCCCTTATATTAAGTAAACCAGGCGACACTAAAGCATTTGTGTTTAGTGAGTACGCCGGATCAGATGCAGTAGGGATAACCAGGGATTTTCTCTTTAAGTGAGAATCTTTAATTCTTTACTTCCGGGTTGGAGCGAGCGGTCGCATCCGAGCGCTTCGGTCCGCAGGTAGTATAACTTTTCATTACATTTCATTATAGTACAACGGTTTGATTTGTCTAATCTTAGCAATTTCTTCTTAGCTAGCTACATAGCCGTCTTTGTATCAAAGATAATTGCGTAATTATCGTATTTCGTCGTCCTAACGTAGTCCACACTGCTATCTGCCCAGCAGCTAGCCAGCTAGCAAACGTCGACCGTCTTCCGAATAGCAGAACTGTAAAAACTATTACACTCAACTGAACGACTTGATTAGTGTAGTGTTAGCTAGCTACATAGTTGTCTTTGCTGTCTTCGTATCCAAGATAATTGTGTAGTTTAGAGTGTGTAGTCTTAGAGTGATTATCTTAATTTACCGAGGTTAGCTAGCCAGCTATTTGTCGTCCTTAACGTAGGAGACACTGCTAGCTAGCCAACAGCTGGCCAACGTCTACCGAATAGAACTTCCTCACTCAACAACCCGGTCGCATTCCGCTTCGCTCCACAGGTAGTATCACATTTTCATTTCATTTCATTACAGTACAACGGTTTGATTTGTTTGATCATAGCTAGCTACATAGCCGTCTTTGTATCAAAGATAATTGTGTAGTCTAGAGCGATTTTCTAGGTTAGCTAGCCAGCTATTGTCGTTCTCTTAACGCAACGTAACGTAATCAACAGCCCCCGAATAGCAGCACTGTAGAAACTATCACACTCAACGGAACGACTTGATTAGTGTAGTGCCAACAACGCAGCCACTGCCAGCTAGCCTACTTCAGCAGTACTGTATCATTTTAATCATTTTAGTCAATAAGATTCTTGCTACGTAAGCTTAACTTTCTGAACATTCGAGACGTGTAGTCCACTTGTCATTCCAATCTCCTTTGCATTAGCGTAGCCTCTTCTGTAGCCTGTCAACTATGTGTCTGTCTATCCCTGTTCTCTCCTCTCTGCACAGACCATACAAACGCTCCACACCGCGTGGCCGCGCCACCTAATCTGGTGGTCCCAGCGCGCACGACCCACGTGGAGTTCCAGGTCTCCGGTAGCCTCTGGAACTGCCGATCTGCG
Organism: Oncorhynchus nerka; assembly: GCF_034236695.1. Taxonomy (NCBI): domain Eukaryota; kingdom Metazoa; phylum Chordata; class Actinopteri; order Salmoniformes; family Salmonidae; genus Oncorhynchus; species Oncorhynchus nerka. The sequence continues at coordinate 21,303,788 of NC_088421.1, read as the reverse complement.
GCCAACAAGGCAGAGTTCATCTCAGCCTATGCCCCTCCAGTCCCTCGACTTCTTGGCACTGACGGAAACATGGATCACCACAGATAACACTGCTACTCCAACTGCTCTCTCTTCGTCCGCCCACGTGTTCTCGCACACCCGAGCTTCTGGTCAGCGGGGTGGTGGCACCGGGATCCTCATCTCTCCCAAGTGGTCATTCTCTCTTTCTCCCCTTACCCATCTGTCTATCGCCTCCTTTGAATTCCATGCTGTCACAGTTACCAGCCCTTTCAAGCTTAACATCCTTATCATTTATCGCCCTCCAGGTTCCCTCGGAGAGTTCATCAATGAGCTTGATGCCTTGATAAGCTCCTTTCCTGAGGACGGCTCACCTCTCACAGTTCTGGGCGACTTTAACCTCCCCACGTCTACCTTTGACTCATTCCTCTCTGCCTCCTTCTTTCCACTCCCTCCTCTTTTGACCTCACCCTCTCACCTTCCCCCTACTCACAAGGCAGGCAATACGCTCGACCTCATCTTTACTAGATGCTGTTCTTCCACTAACCTCACTGCAACTCCCCTCCAAGTCTCCGACCACTACCTTGTATCCTTTTCCCTCTCGCTCTCATCCAACACTTCCCACACTGCCCCTACTCGGATGGTATCGCGCCGTCCCAACCTTCGCTCTCTCTCCCCGCTACTCTCTCCTCTTCCATCCTATCATCTCTTCCCTCTGCTCAAACCTTCTCCAACCTATCTCCTGATTCTGCCTCCTCAACCCTCCTCTCCTCCCTTTCTGCATCCTTTGACTCTTTATGTCCCCTATCCTCCAGGCCGGCTCGGTCCTCCCCTCCCGCTCCGTGGCTCGACGACTCATTGCGAGCTCACAGAACAGGGCTCCGGGCAGCCGAGCGGAAATGGAGGAAAACTCGCCTCCCTGCGGACCTGGCATCCTTTCACTCCCTCCTCTCTACATTTTCCTCTTCTGTCTCTGCTGCTAAAGCCACTTTCTACCACTCTAAATTCCAAGCATCTGCCTCTAACCCTAGGAAGCTCTTTGCCACCTTCTCCTCCCTCCTGAATCCTCCTCCCCTCCCCCTCCTCCCTCTCTGCAGATGACTTCGTCAACCATTTTGAAAAGAAGGTCGACGACATCCGATCCTCGTTTGCTAAGTCAAACGACACCGCTGGTTCTGCTCACACTGCCCTACCCTGTGCTCTGACCTCTTTCTCCCTCTCTCTCCAGATGAAATCTCGCGTCATGTGACGGTCGGCCGCCCAACAACCTGCCCGCTTGACCCTATCCCCTCCTCTCTTCTCCAGACCATTCCGAGACCTTCTCCCTTACCTCACCTCGCTCATCAACTCATCCCTGACCGCTGGCTACGTCCCTTCCGTCTTCAAGAGAGCGAGAGTTGCACCCCTTCTGAAAAACCTACACTCGATCCCTCCGATGTCAACAACTACAGACCAGTATCCCTTCTTTCTTTTCTCTCCAAAACTCTTGAACGTGCCGTCCTTGGACAGCTCTCCCGCTATCTCTCTCAGAATGACCTTCTTGATCCAAATCAGTCAGGTTTCAAGACTAGTCATTCAACTGAGACTGCTCTTCTCTGTATCACGGAGGCACTCCGCACTGCTAAAGCTAACTCTCTCTCCTCTGCTCTCATCCTTCTAGACCTATCGGCTGCCTTCGATACTGTGAACCATCAGATCCTCCTCTCCACCCTCTCCGAGTTGGGCATCTCCGGCGCGGCCCACGCTTGGATTGCGTCCTACCTGACAGGTCGCTCCTACCAGGTGGCGTGGCGAGAATCTGTCTCCTCACCACGCGCTCTCAACACTGGCGTCCCCCAGGGCTCTGTTCTAGGCCCTCTCCTATTCTCGCTATACACCAAGTCACTTGGCTCTGTCATAACCTCACATGGTCTCTCCTATCATTGCTATGCAGACGACACACAATTAATCTTCTCCTTTCCCCCTTCTGATGACCAGGTGGCGAATCGCAAAATTTCAAGTATAAAATATATTTAGATTTGTTTAACACTTTTTGGGTTACTACATGATTCCATGTGTATTATTTCATAGTTTTGTCTTCACTATTATTCTACAGTGTAGAAAATTGTAAAAAAATACAAATGTGTAGGTGAATCCAAACTTTTGACTGGTACTGTAGATATTTGTTTTGTTGTTACGGTAGAAGTTAAATCCAAAGCCAGGGAGGATGTGACCAGGGTGAGCAGGCACATAGAGGCAGAGGGGGCTGTAGATTAGAACACCCTGAATGACAGTACTGTAACTAGCTCAGCCAGACACACATCCCCATGAAGGGAAATTATATATTTCCAATTGGATCAATTAGGAGTGCAAAATGTGAGTATGTGCTTTTCAAATGGAACAGCAAGTCTCACAACCCCGTGAGTGTGAGTGAGTGCTCACCCCTCTTTACATTGGTGAACCCATCCATCTGTTACACCTACAGGGGGAGAAACATAGTACGCCATTCTGAATGGGCCTGGTTTGAAATGCAACAGCAGCATCTAGTGACTGAACGAATAACTACATTATATTCAGGAGGCTCCTGCAAAGAGTATTTTTGCAAAGTATTTTTGTAACACACACTGACACATACCTAATAATTTAATTCAGACTCCTATTGGCTATTTAAATTCAGCAGAATTTCTAATACTAAGGCAAATTAACAGAAAGTGTATGACTTGGGTTGGAATTATGAGTTGAGGGTTAAGGGGCACCCCCAACATAATCAGTGAAAACAGAAACGATTACCAGACTTATTAAGAAAGTACTATTTATTAAAGGTTAATATCACAACAACATGCACAATACAAAGATTGGTGACATTGTCCTATCCTGAAGACCTCGTTTAAATAAATAGTTTGAAGAATACAGCCTTCAGATGAAATAGTATATCAAAAGAAGATTACAAATGTGTAAAGACCACAGCCCAACAATAGTCTTTTCTTGTATGCCGTCACTCCCTCGCGTCACAGTTTGGGAAATGGAGTGAGGAAAACATAAAACCTCCGTTACAGGAGTCCGTAGTCTGGCTCCAGCTAATGTCAAATGGGAGATACAATTACCAAAGCAATCCAGTTGTAAGTGCCCCATCATCCCATAAATTGTCAAATGTCATTAACATTTAAGAACCCCTGTGGATGAGGGTCATTTCTCACCTATCAAGGCACAATGCCTTGTCTTCCTTCAAGGCTTCTGATGAATCATGTCAGTAATGTTTGCATATGAACATATTTGAGCGAACATTTTTCCAAATCCAGGGTCCAGATAGCCTCAAATAGTGTTTATGGCATATAGAAACCATCAACATAAACAGCTGAATACAAGCACTTAAAACCACCTAAGTGGTTGCTGGTCCTAGTCTAGTCAATTTGACCGTAAATCTGTAAGTATTGTAAATCTAGTTGAAGAATAAACATGTCTGGACAATGCCTAGCTACTCTGATCTGTATGAGAGGCAAATCACACTCAAATGTTGTGTCTCCAGAATTCCCACTAAAAATATATCTTGTTGTAATTGTTTAAACAATACACTACCACATAGGTTACATCATGACACAACTGCACTTTCAAACACGGTGCATCTGCGTGGCAAGATTTAAACAAGTAGGGAGCAATGATTACCACCTCTGTGTATAATGAACAGATGCACTAGAATAACCATCCTTCTCTGCAAACCTGACACGTTAGCTCTCTTTGGGGTAACGCCTTTGTTGATTCATTTGAGTAAAACATTTAAAGCATGGTCTGCAGAGTACGATTAGAGTGGGGAGTTCAGAAGTGGTGTAGCTAAACTCCTCTCTGGGGAGCAGAAAGACAGTAGACGTTGTGGTTTCTTTTCAGTTACATCAGATAAACACATTTTTCTTCTGTGGGTAGCAGAGCCTAACTCCTGATCCCATGCAGCCGGGTAAAATGAGATTGTGGTGTGTGTGTGTGTATGCACACTGCATGTAACAAAGGAAAATATCTAGCATTTCATCGGCCTACACTTTGAACACCAGCTGCTAAATACTCGATCTGGTGTTTTTTTGTGGCCAAGGAAAAACAATACCAGGCAGTTAGTTCATTGTTGGGTTTCCTTTGCCTCCACCCTTCCTACAGTAGTGAAATCCCTTGCCCTCAGCGCTCATAAAGGCACAAAGAGGCCCCTCACGGGTACTATGGCTGGGTTAGTGGAGGAGTCACATCAGGTGTGCTGTCCATCACCGTCCTGCCATATCTATACCAGCAATTATTCACTGGGCTCATCCATAATAATCACCAGTGGTGACAGGAGTACACCCGCCAGTGAATGCCCTAGTGGGGTTGTGCGAGCACAGACCTGAAGGGAGAGGAGTAACCTCGGCCAGTAACCGGTCTTATCTGAGCACAAGGGGAGAACAGAGATAGTGTATCTTCTTCTCTCGTACTCCAGCATGGGTGGAATACTTCACTGATAAGACTGACTGCACTGAGGAAATAAACTCATTTTCAACCGATGAGAACTTGGTCCTCAATGCAACACCGGATTTGCCTTGCAAACTTCTTTGTTAATGTTATAGCTTCAAGAGCTCTTCCTGTAATTACATTTTCAAATCAGAAAATGTTGCTATTATTTGTCATTTCATTGGAATTTTACACTTCACATAAGACTATAGTGCTTTACACTAATGTGAATTGGCAAATTGATTGTAATGGTCACAACATCTTATACTCGAGGGAGAAAAAAAAAACAGTACTTCCAAGTTTGCCGTTCTAGAAGAACTTCACAAGAATATTGAATACAAAACGAGAGCTGGATTAAACTAGAGGTAGCTACATTATAATGACATCCCTAAGAGTTGCATTACTACTTTGTAATGAAACAAGCTACCAATCTAGTTTACACCTGGCCCTGAATAGTTCCCGTAAGACAAAGCTTTCCTCCAGTTGATTAGCTTGTTTTGTTTCATGTGTACAATATATCAAAAGTACATTGTCTTACTAACGGTGCAAAGCAAAAGAGTAAGTCTGCAGATTTCAGATGAATACATTGTAGAGAAGGGGAAACTTCACATCACTGCAGTAAACCTATGTGCATTAACACTGCTCTAACTTATCTACTTCATTCAATACCCCACTTAAGGCCTCTGCCGTCTACTTTGCAGCCCCTTTGCTAGGCAGCTCAATTACCGGTGTTCAGTCAATAATTATGTATGTTGAAGAAGCCCACACTGGTTGGGGACTCCTTGACTGTGACAGTGACAAGATTGGCAGTGACGTCAGTAACAAACACATGCTCGATAAGGCTGTGAGTGGGCTTCCAGTCCTGGCCGGTCTGGACTGAGATGGACAAGTCCTGACTGTTACTTGGGTAGGGAGAATCCTGGTCAGAGTCGGAGGTGCTCTCCTCACCGGTGCTCATCTCACTCAGGAGGACCTTGGCCTGCTTGCCACTGTCTTTGGAGGCAGATCTCTCCCGCTTGCCCAGGATGTCTCTGGCCTCTGCGGAGGGGTTCTGGATAATGCTTTTCTCAACCCTCCCTTGGGCCCTTGTTGTAGTCAGCCTCTCAGGCCTCTCTGTCATGACACCCGCTTCACTGATCTCCTCCGCTTTGACCTTATCAACTCCAGGATGGTTCTTTCTGGGCTGTTGTCCCCCAGGCGTGACAGGACTCTGGACAGGATTTTTCTCTAGACCATACTGACCAACTGTGTCTTTCCGTGCTGGGTTGGCGGTGCTTCGCAGGTTGGACACTGGCGCGGTGCCTTTGCTTGGAGTACCGTTGCCCGGTGTTGATTTGTTCACACTCTGCAGGTTTAGTGCCTGAAGGCTTGCAGCTTGGTTGGCAGGGCCTTTAGGAGTGGAGAAGGGGGCAGCAGTTTTGTTATTGGGTACCTGCTGCACTGGTGTTTGCCCAGGGGCATCTGGTTTCTTCTGCCCATTGTGGGAACCCAGCTGTGGCTGAAAAGCTCCTTGCAGGTTGCCATTGCTGGTTGAGAGTTTGGAGTTATGCAAATTCAACGCTGCTACGCCAGGAGATTTGCTTGCAGTTGTTTTTAAGTCCAAACCTGCTCCACTGTCCACTTCAGAGACTGACAGTTTGAAGTCAGAAGCTTGACTCTTGCTCTGGTTGGATCTCTGGTTGAAAGAGAGAGAAGCTGAGGTATTTGACCGGCCAGAGGCTGCAGTGTTCATGGAGTTTTTAGTAGTCCCACCCTGGGCCAGGGAACATCTGCCCTGGACACTCAGAGGGCCTCTGCTGTTCAACCCCATGAAGGTGAAGCTGGCTGGGTGAAAGGGTTTCTTGATTCCACCTCGGAGGTCTACAGGGGAGTCTTTGGCAACTGTCTTTATGATCTTGCGCTGGCCCTTGTTCTGTTGAATGGCCTTCATTTCTGCAGGCAGTGCTTTCCTGCCTCGCTTCTTCCTCGGGGGCTCCGGCTTAGCCACAACAATCTGTGCTTTCTTCTGAGGGACGGGGTGGAGCTCCCGTGTTCTGGGACCTGGCTTTGCCTTTCTATCGTTGTTATCATCGTCGTCATCATCCGATGAGGAGGAAGAGGAAGAAGATGACGATGATGAGCCAGACGAAGATGACGATGATGAAGAGCTGCTTGACTTTGACACTTCAGGCACAGTTTCCTGAAATGAGGAAGAGAGAAGTCATATTACATTATATTTATGACATTTTGGTAGAAAATACTTTTCAATATTTGTAAAGGTCTTGAGGAAAGCATACCACAACTTTTCGAGGTCTCCCCCTCGGCCTTTTCCCTCTCTTGCAGATCAGGATTTCCTTTTCTTGTTCACTGTAAAAACAATATATAGGAAACATTCATAAGCAGTAGTTATGGTAGAAGTAGAGCAGGAGTCAGGGATACAGACCGAGCACTGTTGAGTGTTTTGGAAACCATCTGAGGAGAGGGTATTCTATCACTAAACAACATTCATAAGCAGTAGTTATGGTAGAAGTAGAGCAGGAGTCAAGGATACAGACCGAGCACTGTTGAGTGTTTTGGAAACCATCTGAGGAGAGGGTATTCTATCACTAAACAACAATCATAAGCAGTAGTTATGGTAGAAGTAGAGCAGGAATCAAGGATACAGACCGAGCACTGTTGAGTGTTTTGGAAACCATCTGAGGAGAGGGTATTCTATCACTAAACAACACTGTGATCCAATACTTGTAGCCTTCTTCTTGACAGAGACATATGGACTGTGTGTTCATGGCGAGACAGGATTTTTTACAAGTAACATCTCATGAAGTATTGTCTGGTCTTGCAACGCCCAATGCTGGGCAAAAACTAAATCAGGGGTTGCAGTAAAAATCCCCAGATGCTCATCTGAAATCATTAGATACGCTTTCACTTTTGGAAATTTGGTTCCTGTATTTGTTCCACCCCCTCATTTCCTGCTGTATATGCGTTTAAATCGTTGTTAATCCTTTTACAAATGTATGTTTGCAAAAGAAAGTATACATCTGAAATGAAATATTTTCTCTGCTTCAGTTTTAAGATTAACTGGCACTTATGACTCCTTTTATTTTACAAATGCATTATTTTATCCCTTACCAATTCAAAATAATGTATTTTTATTTTACAAATGCATTATTTTATCCCTTACCAATTCAAAATAATGTATTTTTATATCAAATGTATTTTGAACAGAACGACCATCAAATAAAACTTGAAGGGTTGGGGAAACCTAAACTCATATCGATGTGTTTACAGCCTGAAAACAAGGATTGTATGCCGATCTGTGGGCTCCACATTGGCTTGAATGGGGCACTATTAACCCCTGCTGGAGCATTTCAGAGGGCATTGTTTGGATATAGTGGATAGCTCACTCAGTGAGGTCCTGGGCAAATAGAAACTCACCTCTTGTTAAATGCAGCCAATAATCTTGGGTCAAGGATGTTCGCTTGTGGCTCCCAGCTATTGTGCCTGAAGCAAAAGGAAAATATGTCCATCAAAATACTAAAATCACTTAAAAATGTCCACATTGCAGTACTTCTTGGTAGAAGTTGATGATACAAGTTATTCAATGCACTGATTGGACGGACCAGTGTACCACTAATGAAATGTTGGCCTAGTGTAACCTAACCTAGTGACCTAGTATAACCTATACCCTAGTGACTGTGTAGAGATAAGAGGCCTAGTGTAACCTAACATAGTGATTAGAGAAAGGAGGCCTAGTGTAACCTAGTGTAGAGATGGGAGGCATATGCAAAGAGCTGTGAGTGGGAGGGTTAACCACATAGCAAAGGGGGAAGATAAGGAGAGAAGTTTATTTAAAGCCAAGTGTGTAGGATCTGCCGCCTTCACAGGAATCAGAGAATCTCAAAAGGGCCAATACTGAGTTAATGTAGAAAGAGATCACGAATTGGCAAGCACATTATAATTTCCACCAACCACGTCTTACCTTGTTTATATCACAACACGTAAATAACTTGACCAAGTCGATGGCGCTGGCAGAATCCGAGAGCAATGTGAGGATTTGGGTTAAGAACGGGGTGTGAGTGACAGGCAGAATGCCCATTGATGATGGGATTAATAGCAACAATGAAACAGAAGGGACAAGGGAAAAGGGCAACTGTGACAAGGACGCGCTGGCAGCTGGAGCGCCCGAAAGGGGGGAAAGACTGATTTACGAAGATTCTATGTATACTACCAAGTCACGTTAGGCAATAAATAAACTATATCACATTAGCATATACATTTAAACAACCATCACAAAAAATAGGCAAGTGTACCAACTGGACACTGTAGTTTGTGTGATGTGTTTGAGACTCGGCATACGTTTCCCAACCCAAACCTCTACCAACTCCCGCTTGTAATTTATTTATCAACAAAGCATATAATACAAAGCTAGATTGATAAACCATTAGCTCGAGCTCCAGTAAGCGAGTGATCAAATATGAGTTTCGATAGCCTAGTTTGTGTGGCCTAATTACTGAGAAAATGTCAAATAGACAAACCAGCAGATATTGAATACGAGAAACCAAAACCCTAAACGATCTGTTAATTTCCAAACCTTAAAACCAATAATAATAATAGTAGTAGTAGTAGTAGGGGGAGGCAAGCGTAAAACCATAATTTCTCGTTTTCACGTGTAGCATGTTTTCGAGCGAATTTGGGGAATGTATGAATCCTTTTACTACAACAGTGAAACAAAAAGCGACACGTTGTTGTTGTTTTCATTGTTTGAGGCTGCACTCGCAGCTGCAGCACCACTTGTACTTACTTGGATGACCATCCCCTCCACTTTACAAGAAACTCTAACTTCCCCTGCGAAAATAGAGAAGGGAAATGTTACCAAACTGTGAGCAGAAAATATTTTGGGATATGAGAAAATTATATTTTACAACATCTAACCTTTCTTAGTCGTTTGTTCAGGATGCATTCAGCGTCGAAAACCTGTTCTCCTACGGCGCTCAATTCCTCCATGTTCGCTCTTGCCTACTCTAGTATTTTATGAAAAGAATGGAAAAGAGGGCGGAAAGAAAACGCATTCTCGAAGCTTGTCCCTTGGCAGTTACCGTCCCTGTAAACGTCACACCTAGACGTGTGACCAATCAAATCGTTTTCACATATTGTGGTCAAAAATGTTCTATTATATTGACAAGATAATCGAGTGACCGCTCAAGCAATGGAACTACATGTCCTCAAAGATGGAAGGCGGGAGGGAGGAGGCCAGATCAGGTGAGAACATTATAGCCAATGAAAGGGCAGATACGTGTTTTTTATTTTACCTTTATTTAACCAGGTAGGCTAGTTGAGAACAAGTTCTCATTTACAACTGCGACCTGGCCAAGATAAAGCATAGCAGTGTGAACAGACAACACAGAGTTACACATGGAGTAAACAATTAACAAGTCAATAACACAGTAGAAAAAAAAGAGAGTCTATATACATTGTGTGCAAAAGGCATGAGGAGGTAGGCAAATAATTACAATTTTGCAGATTAACATTGGAGTGATAAATGATCAGATGGTCATGTACAGGCAGAGATATTGGTGTGCAAAAGAGCAGAAAAGTAAATAAATATAAACAGTATGGGGATGAGGTAGGTAAATTGGGTGGGCTATTTACCGATAGACTATGTACAGCTGCAGCGATCGGTTAGCTGCTCAGATAGCAGATGTTTGAAGTTGGTGAGGGAGATAAAAGTCTCCAACTTCAGCAATTTTTGCAATTCGTTCCAGTCTGAACAACAATATAAAGTCGTTTTTTTGGTTTCCGAAATGCCACGTGCTTCCACATATCAGCGAATTCCTAACAACATAACCATTATGAAACTTAGAACAGATCAAATAAGCCTCATGTAACAAATTAGCAATTACATCTGTTGTTGACCAAATTGGACACTTTCATTGACCTCCATGCAAAAATGCCTCACTTCGTGGCCTGTTTCGTGGACAGATTTTGGGCGGAGTAAACTCTCCCTTCACCTCTTCCTCTCTGTTGTGGTTTATTGAGCACCACAGTGGCAGCGTCATAATACCCACAAAATCTAGCGGTCAAACAGGGAAATGGTTCCAATCATTTTTCCACCATTCATTTTCCCCATAGTGGATTTTAGAAACATTTCAAAATAAGGGCTGTGCTCCATGTAGGCTTACCCTGGCGTGACGTTTTGAAAACCATATAAACCTCTCGGGCAAGGTGACTTTTATAAATATAATCGGCTCTATTTACTCTCAGATTCGAAAATGCTAATTAGTTTCATGCAATACTACAAAGCCCTGCAAGCTCCTGTATGTCATCTCTAGCTGACACCTTGTCTAACAGAAGTTTAGCCAATTTATTCATTACTACATTTAGCCAACATTAGATAGTTAATCCAGAGATTCTTACCTTTGCCTCGATTCGGCAGTCTCGTCCAGATCATCATGGTATTTGTAGCTAATTATTTAATTTTTGTGGGGTAAATACAGGCAAATGTATTGATAAAAGTCACCTCGTCCAAGAGAGATTTACATGGTTATCAACATGTCATGCCAGGGTAAGCCTACACAAAACACAGCCCTTATTTTAAGTGTTACTAAAACCCCCTATGGGAAAAATGAATGGACCCATTTCCCTGTTTGACCGCTAGGTTTTATGGGTATAATGACTCATACTGTGGTACTCTATTGGAGTTTTCCCTGGAAAATCTGTTACTGAAAGCCTTGTATGAAAAATATAACTTTCCCCCCATACCCAATTCCTTTTCTATTATTTAAAATGGAAGGCCTTTAGTCAGGCCTGTTACTTTATTCTAATTGTATTACTTTTCTGGTAATGTTCACTAGCATAATGATGACCTGTAATGATAGTTTGTCATAATTTACAGTATAATTAAAAAAGTTAAAATGCAGATTTTCGATGTAATTTCCTATTCATTTAGATAATTATCTTGTCACGTGTTTTATTTTCACATATTATTTTAACAATTAGTAATCACCATCTTAAATCCAGTTGATATATCATCAAATGACAATATATATAAAATATATCTGTAAGGTCATGTCAAGAAATACAGTACTGTGCAAAAGTTTTAGGCAGGTGTGAAAAAATGCTGTAAAAAATAGACATGTTAATAGATCATTTTTATCTATTAACAAAATGCAAAGTGAGTGAACAGAAGAACAATCTAAATCAAATCCATATTTGGTGTGACCACCCTTTGCCTTCAAAACAGCATCAATTCTTCTAGGTACACTTGCACAAAGTCAGGGATTTTGTAGACATATAGTCAGGTGTATTAATAAACAATTATGCCAAACAGGTGCTAATGATCATCAATTCAATATGTAGGTTGAAACACAATCATTAACTGAAACAGAAACAGCTGTGTAGGAGGAATAAAACTGGTTGAGGAACAGCCAAACTCAGCTAACCAGGTGAGGTTGCTGAAGACAGTTTACTGTTAAAGTCATACACGATGGCAAGACTGAGCACAGCAACAACACACGAGGTAGTTATACTGCATCAGCAAGGTCTCTCCCAGGCAGACATTTCAAGGCAGACAGTGGTTTTCAGATATGCTGTCCAAACTCTTTTGAAGAACACAAAGAAACGGGCAACGTTGAGGACAGTAGACCCAGTGGTCGGCCAAGGAAACTTACTGCAGCAGATGAAAGACACATCATGCTTACTTCCCTTCGCAATCGGAAGATGTCCAGCAGTGCCATCAGCTCAGAATTGGCAGAAAAGTGGACCCTAGTGCACCCACCTACTGTCTGGAGAAGTCTGGTCAGAAGTGGCCTTCATGGAAGACTTGCAGCCAAAAAGCCATTTCTCTGATGTGGAAACAAGGACAAGTGACTCAACTATGCACAAATCACAGGAACTGGGGTGCAGAAAAATGGCAGCAGGTGCTCTGGACTGAGTCAAAATGTGAAATATTTTGCTGTAGCAGAAGGCAGTTTGTTCGCTGAAGGGCTGGAGAGTGGTACACAAATGAGAGTCTGCAGGCAAGTGAAGCATGGCGGAGGTTCAACAGTGAAGCATGGTGGAGATTTCTTGCAAGTCTGGAGCTTAATTTCTGCAAATGGAGTTGGGGATTTGGTCAGAATTAATGGTCTCCTCAATGCTGAGAAGTACAGGCAGATACTTATCCATCATGCAATACCATCAACGAGGCATCTGATTGTCCCCAAATGAATTCTGCAGCATGACAACGACCCCAAACACACAGTTCTTAACGACTTTCGCTATCTTCAGCGTGAAGGAGTCCTGGAAGTGACGGTATGGCCCCCACAGAGCCCAGACTCTATGTTGAGATCAATCTGGGTTTACATGGAGCACGAGAAGCACCTGAGGCTGCCTAAATCCACAACTGTGGTTAGTTCTCCAAGATGTTTGGGCCAACCTACCTGCCAAGTTCCTTCAAACTGTCTGCAAGTGTACCTAGAAGAATTGATGTTTTGAAGGGAAAGAGGGGTCACACCAAATATTCATTTGATGCAGATTTTTCTTCTGTTCAGTCACTTTGCATTTTGTTAATTGATAAATATAAATGAACATGTATATTTTTGAAAGCATTCTTATCAGCATTTTTTTCGCACCTGCCTAAAACTTTGGCAGTGTTAATGTACAGGATTTTTCCCCCCTAAACAAAGAACCCATTCAGACTCTTGAAAGGTATTTTCATTTCTTTATTTATATAACTTATTTATACAGAAACCTATAGGTTCACTCCACTCACTCACTGCCATCCAGAACAAAAACACAAACAATTATTTTGTTAGTTGAAAGGATTTTGCAAAATATAACTAGTTTAATTATAAATCCATTTCTGATTTCCATCTTTCATATAATGTCAGAGTATACAATTTGTCACTTTTTGAACTGGTTTTGTCCAGTGACTTAGTTTCAGATGTGTTCTTTTAGTGTAGCTGTAGTATACTGATCTCATCAGTGTATCATGGCACCAATCATTGTTTAGAAAATACATCCTTTTAGAAAATGTCATAAGCATAAGTTGTCCCAGGTGGCATGGTGACTGTAGGGGCATAGATTCGCAAGGACAAAAACCTCTCTGGTCAGTCTGCAGGGTGTCAGTCTCAACATGGAGGGGATGCACTAGTCTGTGATGAGGTGGTTTTTAGGAAGTATGTCATAAGTAGTGACGTCCCTTTGTTGATCCATTTCAGATTTCCACTTGGGGTGCAGTTTAAAGGGCAGTTTGAGTCACTTCCTTTCCCCCTGGAAGCACTGACTTCTCAGAGCTGAAACATAGGAAAAAATGATAACTTCTTCCCAATGATTTAGAATGAATGTTGACACAGGGTTATCATAGTTCTCGAAAATGTACATTTCACATTCAGTTTGAAGACTAAACCAATGACACGTTTAAATCATTAATACCCAAACATTCATGTTTACAGAATTTATAACTTTATGTAGCCTATCTGCACCATGTTATCCAA
>NC_088421.1:21158307-21289393 GCF_034236695.1 Oncorhynchus nerka | reverse complement strand
CTCCCATTGATCTGTTCCATTGGTTTGGCGAACTCATCAAATTTTTATGTACCATTACTTTCGTACCAAGTCAGATTTAAGACCAAATGGGTTTCTGGCTCAGTGAAAGAGAAGCCTGTGGGCTTCCTGCTTGACCAATGGACAGTGTTCAAGGTTTGCACTAATCCAATAGAAAATCTGCATGGCTTCCACTGTTGTCATGCCAATCATGGTCCTGTTTGTTACCTATTTCCAATTTGTAAGTCATTGTGACACTCGGGGCTTATTCATGTGTATAGAACTGCAAGGTAATAAGTCAGCGTGCATTGACTTAGCTGACATCATTATAAATGTCACTGCTGTCCTGGACCGAACTCTTTTAGAGTTCATTAACAATGGAGGGAGTTTGTCAGTCATGCCACTCATTTATATCTCATGTGAAGTTATATATTCATGAGGGTTTCGGTGTATGATTAGATCATTGCACAAACAATTTGTCTGGTTTGCTTTAGCATAATAAGAATGTTGTTAACAGTATCAAGAGCTCATTCAGGGCAGTAGACCAACTTCTGAAAGAGAAAGTGAGGATACTTTGAAAAAGGTGTTCTTCATCATCACAGTTATCGTTGCAGTAAATGCTTGAACAGGGGGAGAAGTAGAAGGCTTATAAAAAGAGAGGAGCAAGAGAAGCAGGGAGCAGACGAGGGAGGGCTTTAGATTTATCACCCAGGCCTGGAGTGGAAAGATGCACCCCTCTCTCCGAACAGTGGGTTTTCACTTCAATCTAATTCAGTGTGAAGTGTTTAAGACAGCAGCGTGGCTTTGTGAGGTGGATGTGAAATCCAGGCAGGCTTTTCCCCATTAAGACAGAACAGTCCCAGTGTTCTGATCTATAGCTTCTCAGATTCAGCCCAGTAGTTTTTGCTATAGTTGAAAGACAGTACTAGACCCAATGGTATTTCACTGGAAAATGGAATGTAAGATGTCTTCTAATCAGTTGTACAATATGATAGAAGGATTGTTTTATTGTCTACTTCTTTCCGGATGCATCTTTAGTCAGTAAGGGTGCTGTCCTGGTCAGGTCATCAGAAAGAAGTTAGGATTTTAGGATTTATCATGATTTCTGCATCATTAATGAGGCAATCTTACTCACTGCTCTTTCTTACTTCTCTGAAGTGCTCATTAATTTAATGCATATATGCCATCTAGTGGCCTACATCTAGTGGCATATATCAAAGCAGATGGTATTCCCACAGCTCCTCATCTCAGAATGCTCCTCATTTAAACCTGACATTCTGTCTGTCAATGTGCATCCTTGAAACGTTCCTCTCCAATCATTCCTCTCTTAACTTTCTTCGCCAAATCATAACTTTTAACTTTCATACTCACACGTATCATTCTTTTTACACATTACAAAGTTTTATTTTAAAATAACTACCCCTTTTACCCATTGGCAACAGTAGATAATTGTGCAACAGTTCCACTTTTATAGGTGTATCGAAAGTTAGGATTTGGCGCTACGTTAAGGCCCATTTTTTAAGAGACATGTTAAAATGCTTTAGTAGGCTATCACAACTGTGGGCCACATTACCAAGACTATAGTGTATTGAGGAAGTCATGTCATGTAGCAAAAACTAGTACTGAGTATATAATGTGCCTTCATTTTAGTGAGTGATCTGTTTCTCTCTGATGGTAGACAGTGCAAAACCCTGTTAGCTCACTCCATCAGCCTCCCTAGTGAGGGCTCAGTGGGGCACATTAATTTAGTGTTTCCAAGAGGCACACCTCACACTCCCCAACAATGTCTGCTTACTGGCCCAATCAACAGGACAGGATGTGTGTGTGTGGCAGTCATAGATCCCCTGCATGGCGTCGGAGACTTTCATTAGTCTGTCTTTAGTGTTGTGTTTGCTCCCAGGTTTAGGAACTCCAGACTGAGTAGCTTGTTTGAGGAGAGCTGAATGAGGTGAATCTCACACTATCAGGTCAGTATGCCGAGCGTATTTGTAGATTTACACAGGCCTCTTTATTAAGCTGGAATGTTAACTTGAAGCCCAGTGCGTGTGTGTTTGTGTGCGTGTGTGCGTGTGTGTGTGTGTGTGTGCGTGCGTGCGTGCATTCCGGAGGGAAAATTATGAGCTGCATGAAGATTATTACATTGCAATATCAGCGCTTCCTCCAGCTGCCTGCCCACTGCCAAGACATGGATTGCTCTAACAAGTCTGTTAGAATGACAGCATGAGGCCAAATAAACTAATGAGGACCACAGATAAGGAGATAAAAATAGATAAAGGTTGTCAAACTCCAGTGTCTCCCCTCAGTGTGAGTTGATATCCAATTAGAACTGTGGATCTGGTAGAGAGCGTGCCAGTGATATTCTCATGATCCTTGCCTAAGAAAAATGAGTGGTAATGAGAATCAGTTGACTTGTGCCAGCAACACCATCCAAGCTGTCCAGAGTTTTCACACAGGACACCATCAAGCAGAGAATGTTTTCCCCCTGGAAGGCAGGAGTAAACCCAGGGGGTAATAAAAGTGGGAAAGCCCATGTCAGTCCTGTAAACGCAATCTGCAAAGTGTTAATTACAACCTGGCGCCTCTGTGAAGCTGTGTGTTCTCAGGTCCGCTGAGTCGTCACGTCCTGATCTCCTTTCCTAAACAACTTTGCACAAGCAATGGAAACAAAATGTTCTCCCTTTGGGGTTCGTGTTTGATCGACCAGCTTGAAGCAAATGTCAGATGTTGTTTGTATTACCTTTCCTCCTCTAAAGTAATCCACACCATGATTGCTACACACAAGTCATCAAGATTGCCCTGAGACTGTAGCCTAGCTGGGCTAATGTCATAGGCCCCCCAAAAAAAAAATATAAATGCAGAGCCATTTTATTTCAGCTGTGTAAGAAAGGGTGGTCTGTTACTGATGAATTTTACACCTCCGCCATCAGCTCAGGCTTCGACTCCGTCAGAGCATGCTAAACAGTGTTCATGTGCTCATTAGGGCTTTGGTGGAATAATTTCCCTCTCTTTGGTCAAAGCGGCCACTGTTACTTCCCCCCATAACAGTAACTCTTCCGCCTCTGTCTATTGAATTGTGACTGGAACATTATGTGGATAACTCTGGGAGATACTCCCCTTCCTATATTCTCCCTCCTGCACTGGAAAACAGACATCAGTGGGCCCTCCTTTTGATTTTGTTATTTTATAATGGCCTCCAAAGGTTGATGGATGGTTCCTCTACAGGTCTCCCTAAGGAGCGAGCCCTCTATCTACACATGAATCTACCGCTGTGAGACAGACACGCTTGTTTAGCCAGCACAAAGCCCAGTAAGCTGTTGTCTCTGAGAACAAGCTGGCCGTCTCTAGAGCCACTGGAGGCTGCGATGGCTGGAGCCAGAGTAATGACCTGTGAAATTCACCGATAGAGATGTCCTGTTGCACACAGGTCTGCCGGCACCAGCCCTTGTTCTTGGCGTGCCACTGATTTATCGGAGCGGGCCTCTCCCGGTGCCAGTGGGTTTGTGAGTTTTTATGTGCATTGGCCAAGGGATCCTCTTTTTAATCTTTTTTTTCATGAACACATTTTGTACACAGGCTGCCCATGCAAGAAAGGTTTGGCAAAATCACTTGTTGCCCAGGATGAGAGTTCTTAACAAATATCAAGACAGAGTGAAATGCCCAGTCAAAAATCTCTTCAGCCCCTGTTATTGACAATGCTTCAACAAGACAGGTCTGGGTCTTCCTGGTCTTTTTTTTAGCGGTATGAAACATGGTGAAAACATGGCATGTTATAAGGTTGCAGTGCAATATGCTGTGTTCTCAACTAATATCATATAAGTACCTGTTTGATGCAGTATGTAGACTTTAATGCCCTGACAGTCTATCAACGGTTGCACTCCCTCTTAACCGAATTAGACTGGGACCTAAGAGTCAGAGTTTTAGAAGAGTTATACTTATACAAATGATGGGCAGATCTGAAAGATGAACACTACCCTGGCACCTTCTGTTTGCTTTCTGTATTTAATTAGATACAGCTGGACTAACCCTAACTCAGTTTGACAGTAGAGGGAGATCCCTGCCTGTGGGTGGTAGCAGCTCATGACCAACAAGGTCTTCCCTGTCATAACACAGTGGATTGTATGGACCGATTTCACTTCTTGCATGGGCAGCCTGTGTACAAAATGTGGGACCAACCTGTTTGTCTGACTGTCTGCATATTCAGAATCTATCTATCTTGTCTGTTTATCTTGTCTATCAACCAGTCGATGTGTACATCCACCTTAATGGCTCTCTATTCATGTATCAATACATGATATCAGATAGCTGGGGAGTTGTCACAGCTGCCAGCTTGTTGCATTTTGTGGCTGTAGAATCCCAGTTTCAGGACAAGACATACTCTATACACTCTTAGAAAAAAGGGTTCCAGTAGGGTTCTTCAGCTGTCCCCATAGGATAACCCTTTTTGGTTCCAATTATAACCTTTTTTGGTTCCAGTTAGAACTATTTTGGTTCCATATAGAACCCTCTGGGGAAAGGGTTCTACATGGAACCCAATAGGGTTCTACCTGGAACCAAAAGGGGTTCTTCAAAGGGCTCCCCTACGGGAACAGCCAAATAACCCTTTTAGGTACTAGATAGCACCTTTTTTCTAAGAGTGTACAGGTAGCTGACGCAGCAGTTGAAGAAGTGTTTATGGAACCAAGATGACATCAGATACTGAGACTAATCGATATGTTTTCTCTCTGCTTGCTTGCCCTTCAGGTGTCCATGAATGCAGGGGGGGTGGGTCATCTGGTGTAATAAAGTAAGCCTGGAGGAAAATGTGACAGATGTGGAGGCCTGTGCCAGTTAGAACAGCGAGAGTTGGACTGTCAGACATGTCGACTCCGGCACAGTGATGGATGGCGAGTGAGGTAAGACGGATGACATCGTCTGTCTGAGGCCGTGTTGTCATAGTGGAGGACTGCCGCTTGTCTTGCCTCTCAATATCAGAGGGCAAACTGACGTTTGTTTACACTGCTTCAGCAGAGTGATTTAGAAACAGACCATGGGAGATGTGGGTGAAAAAGGTAGGCTTTGCTGGAGGGTTGTATCAGATTTCTAAACAGTCCTTTGAAATCGAGTACCAACCATCGTTAAAGTTGGAGAGCAGTTTAAATACAACCAGCCCCTGGTTGTAATCCGAAAGTTTAGGGGAAACAAAACAAAAATACAAACATTATTGCCGACTATGTCATTACATTATTAGAATACTGTGTGTAAATGTATAAAATAGACAATGTGATCTAGTAGAGATAGCTGATCACAGCTTTCTTCAACTAGTGTCACTGGAACAATAACCTGTAGTGGAAAAAAGTCCTCTTGAGACAAACCTGCCGTGGAGTCTCCAAAACAACACCAATTTGGGCAGAGTGTTATTGCCATGTAAGATGGATTGGAGTCTGGCTTATTTTGCCGGGAGTCGGGTGGGGGGGGGGGGGGGGGGTAGACTCCACATTTCCAGACCGGCCTGAAGTCAGGGGTGGGGGATTACACTGTGTCACACTGTTCATACTGTTTATGCATACCAGGCCACTGTGAGTGCCTCTGTCGCTAAAGTGTTTACATTAATTTATTTTGGGAAAATTCCACAGTATCGGGATGGGGATCTCTATAAATTAAGGAATCTAGCGCTTTGTAATGATAACTTCTGTCAGTTAGTCATTCATTGTGACAGTGTTTTAAGAGTGTCTAAATATATGGGTGGTGAGAGAAAGGGGTGTCTTGTGTGTTGAAAGGTGGTAGGGATTGGGGGACTAGCTGAGGGCTGGAGGCATGTGAGATCGCCCAATGAGCAGTCTCCTTTTATTACAGACATACAATGCTTAAAGGCCCAGTGCAGTCAAAGATATGATTTTCCTGTGTTTTACATATATTTCCTCCACTCTTCTGGAAGTCTTTCCACTAGATGTTGGAACATTGCTGCGGGAACTTGCTTCCATTCAGCCACAAGAGCATTAGTGAGGTCGGGCACTGATCAAATCAAATCAAATTGATTTATATAGCCCTTCGTACATCAGCTGATATCTCAAAGTGCTGTACAGAAACCCAGCCTAAAACCCCAAACAGCAAGCAATGCAGGTGTAGAAGCACGGTGGCTAGGAAAAACTCCCTAGAAAGGCCAAAACCTAAGAAGAAACCTAGAGAGGAACCAGGCTATGTGGGGTGGC
The DNA here is from genome assembly GCF_034236695.1 of Oncorhynchus nerka. Taxonomy (NCBI): domain Eukaryota; kingdom Metazoa; phylum Chordata; class Actinopteri; order Salmoniformes; family Salmonidae; genus Oncorhynchus; species Oncorhynchus nerka. The sequence goes on along the minus strand of NC_088421.1, from coordinate 21,283,208 downwards.
CAGTCCTCTTCTGGCTGTGCCGGGTGGAGATTATAACAGAACATGGCCAAGATGTTCAAATGTTCATAAATGACCAGCATGGTCGAATAATAATAAGGCAGAACAGTTGAAACTGGAGCAGCAGCACGGCCAGGTGGACTGGGGACAGCAAGGAGTCATCATGTCAGGTAGTCCTGGGGCATGGTCCTAGGGCTCAGGTCCTCCGAGAGAGAGAAAGAAAGAGAGAATTAGAGAAAGCACACTTAAATTCACACAGGACACCAAATAGGACAGGAGAAGTACTCCAGATATAACAAACTGACCCTAGCCCCCCGACACATTAACTACTGCAGCATAAATACTGGAGGCTGAGACAGGAGGGGTCAGGAGACACTGTGGCCCCATCCGAGAACACCCCCGGACAGGGCCAAACAGGAAGGATATAACCCCACCCACTTTGCCAAAGCACAGCCCCCACACCACTAGAGGGATATCTTCAACCACCAACTTACCATCCTGAGACAAGGCTGAGTGTAGCCCACAAAGATCTCCACCATGGCACAACCCAAGGGGGGGGCGCCAACCCAGACAGGATGACCACATCTGTGAATCAACCCACTCAGGTGACGCACCCCTTCCATGGACGGCATGAGAGAGCCCCAGTAAGCCAGTGACTCAGCCCCTGTAATAGGGTTAGAGGCAGAGAATCCCAGTGGAAAGAGGGGAACTGGCCAGGCAGAGACAGCAAGGGCGGTTTGTTGCTCCAGAGCCTTTCCGTTCACCTTCCCACTCCTGGGCCAGACTACACTCAATCATATGACCCACTGAAGAGATGAGTCTTCAGTAAAGACTTAAAGGTTGAGACCGAGTTTGCGTCTCTGACATGGGTAGGCAGACCGTTCCATAAAAATGGAGCTCTATAGGAGAAAGCCCTGCCTCCAGCTGTTTGCTTAGAAATTCTAGGGACAATTAGGAGGCCTGCGTCTTGTGACCGTAGCGTACGTGTAGGTATGTACGGCAGGACCAAATCAGAGAGATAGGTAGGAGCAAGCCCATGTAATGCTTTGTAGATTAGCAGTAAAACCTTGAAATCAGCCCTTGCTTTGACAGGAAGCCAGTGTAGGGAGGCTAGCACTGGAGTAATATGATCAAATTTTTGGGTTCTAGTCAGGATTCTAGCAGCCTTATTTAGCACTAACTGAAGTTTATTTAGTGCTTTATCCGGGTAGCCGGAAAGTAGAGCATTGCAGTAGTCTAACCTAGAAGTGACAAAAGCATGGATTAATTTTTCTGCATCATTTTTGGACAGAAAGTTGCTGTCTTTGTAATGGTCTTGATATGTTCTTCAAAAGAGAGATCAGGGTCCAGAGTAACGCCGAGGTCCTTCACAGTTTTATTTGAGACGACTGTACAACCATTAAGATTAATTGTCAGATTCAACAGAAGATCTCTTTGTTTCTTGGGACCTAGAACAAGCATCTCTGTTTTGTCCGAATTTAAAAGTAGAAAGTTTGCAGCCATCCACTTCCTTATGTCTGAAACACATGCTTCTAGCAAGGGCAATTTTGGGGCTTCACCATGTTTCATTGAAATGTACAGCTGTGTGTCATCCGCATAGCAGTGAAAGTTAACATTATGTTTTCGAATGACATCCCCAAGAGGTAAAATATATAGTGAAAACAATAGTGGTCCTAAAACGGAACCTTGAGGAACAACAAATTTACAGTTGATTTGTCAGAGGACAAAACATTCACTGAGACAAACTGATATCTTTCCGACAGATAAGATCTAAACCAGGCCAGAACTTGTCCGTCTAGACCAATTTGGGTTTCCAATCTCTCCAAAAGAATGTGGTGATCGATGGTATCAAAAGCAGCACTAAGGTCTAGGAGCACGAGGACAGATGCAGAGCCTCGGTCCGATGCCATTAAAATGTCATTTACCACCTTCACAAGTGCAGTCTCAGTGCTATGATGGGGTCTAAAACCAGACTGAAGCATTTCATATACATTGTTTGTCTTCAGGAAGGCACTGATGTTGGACGATTAGGCCTGGCTCGCAGTCGGCATTCCAATTCATCCTGAAGGTGTTCGATGGGGTTGAGGTCAGGGCTCTGTGAAGGTCAGTCACGTTCTTCCACACCGATCTCGACAAACCGTTTCTGTATGGACCTCACTTTGTACACGGGGGCATTGTCATGCTGAAACCGGAAAGGGCCTTCCCCAAACTGTTGCCATAAAGTTGGAAGAACAGAATCGTCTAGAATGTCATTGTATGCTGTAGCTTTAAGATCTCCCTTCACTGGAACTAAGAAGCCTAGCCCGAACCATGAAAAATATCCCCAGACCAATATTCCTCCTCCACCAAACTTTACTGTTTGCACTATGCATTCGGGCAGGTAACATTCTCCTGGCATCCGCCAAACCCAGATTTGTCCGTTCGACTGCCAGTTGATGAAGTGTCATCACTCCAGAGAACGCGTTTCCACTTCTCCAGAGTCCAATGGCGGTGAGCTTTACACCACTCCAGCCGACTCTTGGCATTGCACATGGTGATCTTAGGCTTGTGTGCTGTTGGTCTGCCATGGAAACCCATTTCATGAAGTTCCAGACGAACAGTTCTTGTGCTGACATTGCTTCCAGAGGCAGTTTGGAACTCGGTAGTGAGTTTTGCAACCGAAGACAGATGATTTTTATGTGCTACGCACTTCAGCACTCGGTGGTCACGTTCTGTGAGCTTGTGTGGCCTACCACTTCACAATAACAGCACTTACAGTTAACCGGGGCAGCTCTAGCAGGGCAGAAATTATGAACTGACTTGTTGGCAAGATGGCATCCTATGACGGTGCCACGATGAATGTCACTGAGCTCTTCAGTAAGGCCAGTCTACTGGCAATGTTTGTCCATGGAGATTTCATACACCTGTCAGCAACTGGTGTGGCTGAAATAGCCAAATCCACAAATTTGAACAGTTGTCCACATACGTTTATATATATAGTGTAAAGTATTGTGAATATTATGATAATGCCCTTTTAGTGAAATGTCAGCCTATTTTGGTGGGATGGAGGTTTGGACTGCCTGGTGTCATCACCAAGTGGTAAATTAATTAATAGACCAATAAGAAAGAGAGTTTCAAACCTCTGCCAAATTACAGCTAGTTTTCAGTTTTCCCCTCCCTACTCAGACCACTACCAGAAAGTCCTAGCAACATTCTTGCTTGAGAAATTGCTCTTTGCTAGGAAGCTAGTTTTGTTTCTTTTTGAAAAATGTAATTGAAAACAATCACAGTAAGTTACTTAATTGTTACCCAGAAATGATATAATATTGCAGTGGACCTTTAACATGGACCTTTTGACTAACACACACACTCATAATAACGCACTCATAATAGATTTAAGCACAATGGGTTGGGAATATTTTATAGATTTAGACAGTTTTAGTTTTAAAAGTGCTGCCAAACAAAACTATGAAGTATAGGGTGTAATCTTCTTGGCTAGGGAGGGCCAAAATAACAATCCCTACATTAGCCAGTCATACACTTGTATGCATGCATAGCAATGAGCACTGTATGTTACACCCTGAGCCCAATAGTCAAAGGGAACTGACCAGCATTGACCTTCGTAAGACTTAAAACCAAGTCATCTTTATGTAGCCACCATGATGTATGAGCCATGAAGCCGATGTGACTCCTGAAATACTGACTTATGTCACTGTGTTGTGTGAAAGGCGACTCTCCAGGAAGACACCTCCGTCTGACCTCCCCAACCACATCTATAGTGGAACAGAGAACACAGAACACTTTGCTTATCAGTCACGGCTACAGGTCACATGCCACCTACTGGTCAAGTGTGACACTGTCCACTCAGGGTTAATAGACCTAGGCAGCCAGGAGACAGGGGTGACACTCCACTGGAGATATGTAACATAACGTTACACTCCTGGCTTCATGGTAAAGGAGCTAATACTGCCTCAAGTGTCTGCTCCTCCTGAGAGAGTGACCCAGGGCCTTCAGTTTGAATTGAATTAGATAAGCCAATGGGACATGGCAACATCCAAAATATTATCTTTTCATTTTGGGGCGGAGTTTGCTTACATGTGTGCTCATGAAATGATTCTGGCATGCAAACAAGTTGTAGGAGAGCTTGTAAAGTTAAAACTGAATAAACAATGACTTTTGTCTTTTGACATTTATGATTAAAGTCATTGGCTAGTGATTTTGAAGATGTTTTTTCTTGTAGCATTTAGATGCAATCAGACAGTTTGATCATTTCTGGTCAAACACTAACCTGGTTTACTTCATCCTTTATACAATCAATAGCTGTATCAGGTTCTTTGTAATCTCAGTTGTGAATAAAGAGTTGTCTCAGTCCTGGCAACTGGAGAGGTAGTGGAGTCTGGTGTTTGGAAACTGTCAGAAATGTCTAAGTTAGAATCAATCCTGTCTTTGATAGGGAGCCAGTGCTGTTGTAGGTGTGATATGGGTCCAGGATTGGGGATTTGGCTCAGATCTGAGCTGGAGCTCTGGGCTGAACCAACTTAAGTGTGTGCAGGGATCTGGAACTAATGACACAGAATAGTGGCAACAGTTAGTTCTGTCAGCTTGTCACAAAGGTGTGTATCCGTTTTCCTTCATCAGGTTGGGTAAGGGGCTAACTCTGGCAATCGAAAAAGGATACCATCTCAATGTTCTTGATGTGACACTCAGATGAGAGAGTGGGGTCAAAGGTAACACCAAGGTTTCAGGCCTGGGGGCAGGGAGAGACCGTGACACCCTCAATCATGTTGAAATCACCCAGCTTTTCCAGCACACACGTTTTACCAGTGGTGGAAAAAGGTAATTAAGGTAATATGTCATACTTGAGTAAAAGTAAAGACACATTAATAGAAAATGACTCAAGTAGAATTGAAAGTCAACCAGTAAAATACCACTTCAGTAAAAGTCTAAAAGTATTTGGTTTTAAATATACTTAAGTATCAAAAGTAACTGTAATTGCTAAAATATACTTATGGATCAAAAGTATAAATAATTTCAAATTCCTTATAGTAAGGAAACCAGAACACACTAAAGCATCTGTGTTTAGTGAGTCCGCCAGATCAGATGCAGTAGGGATGACCAGGGATTTTCTCTTTAAGTGCTTGAATTGGACCATTTTCCTGTTCTAAGCATTAAAAATGTAACAATTACTTTTGGGTGTCAGGGAAAATAAATGGAGAAGAAAGTACATTATTTGCTTTTGGAATGTAGTGAATGAAGTAAATGTTGTCAAAAATATAAATAGTAAAGTAGATACCCCTAAAAACTACTTAAGTAGTACTTTAAAGTATTGGGTGGGCAGAGGACATAGAGATGTGATATCAACATACAGTACCAGTCAAAAGTTTGGACACACCTACTCATTCAAGGGGTTTTCTTTATTTTTACTATTTTCTACATTGTAGAATAATAGTGAAAACAACAAAACTATGAAATAAAACATATGGAATCATGTAGTAACCAAAAAAGTGTTAAACAAATCAAATATATATTAGATTTAAGATTCTTTAAAGTCGCTACCCTTTGCCTTGATGACAGCTTTGCACACTCTTGGCATTCTCTCAACCAGCTTCACCTGGAATGCTTTTCCAACAGTCTTGAAGGAGTTCCCACATATGCTGAGCACTTGTTTGCTGCTTTTCCTTCACTTCACTGCTGTCCAACTCATCACAAACCATCTTAATTGGGTTGAGGTCTGGTGATTGTAGAGGCCAGGTCATCTGATGCATCTCTCCATCACTCTCCTTCTTGGTCAAATAGCCCTTACACAGCCTGGAGGTGTGTTGGGTCATTGCCCTGTTGAAAAACAAATGATAGTCCCACTAAGCGCAAACCAGATGGGATGGCGTATCGCTGCAGAATGCTGTGGTAGCCATGCTGGTTAAGTGTGCCTTGAATTCTAAATAAATCAAATCAAATGTTATTTGTCACATGCGCCGAATACAACAGGTAGACCTTACAGTGAAATGCTTACTTACAAGCCCTTAACTTCTTGGCGCACCCATCCCGTTAGTGGGATCATTTTCTTCAACATCCGTTGAATTGCAGAGCGCCAAATTCAAATTAAATTACTAAAAATATTTCATTTTCATGAAATCACAAGTGCAATATAGTAAAACACAGCTTAGCTTGTTTATCCACCTGGTGTGTCAGATAAAAAAATTTTTAAAGAAGCTTTACAGCAAAAGTTATCCAAGCGTTTATGTTAGGACATCTCTCTCAGCAGACAAAACATTAAACAGCTAGCAGCAAAGTAGATTGGTCATGAAAGTCAGAAAAGCAATAAAATGAATCGCTTACCTTTGATGATCTTTGGATGTTTGCACTCGCGAGACTCCCAGTTACACAATAAATGTTCCTTTTTGTTCCATAAAGATTATTTGTATATCCAAAATACTCCCATTTGGTTGGCACGTTTTGTTCAGAAATCCACAGGCTCGAGCGGTCATGACGGGGCAGACGAAAATTCAAAATAATATCCGTAAAGTTTGTAGAAACATGTCAAACGTTTTTTATAATCAATCCTAAGGTTGTTTTTACAATAAATAAACGATAATATTTACATTTACATTTAACCTCTTCAGTCGACCCTCTACTTTTTTGAACATTCTGTTAAAAATCGCGCAACATTTCAGCGCCTTGCTACTCATGCCAGGAATATAGTATATGCATTTGCTTAGTCTGTGTGGATAGAAAACACTCAGACGTTTAAAAAACTGGTTAAATCACTGCTGTGGCTTTACCAGAACGGCATTTACATCGAAAAGCACAGGAAAAACTGATCACTGAAAATGGGAAAATATATCCATGCGCTACTTGATCCCATTGATAAAGGTGAACCACAATTAATTGAATGAGGTTGCAGTACCTACAGCTTCCACACAGTGTCTAGAGTCTTGTCATTTCCCTTCAAGTTTTTTCTTGGTCAAACACATGCAGGACACCGTATCTAAATCCGGTCTAGGACCGGATATTTTCGTTGAGTTTCTAGCCGGACATTTTTCCAGACGGACAGCTAATGATCTTTACATCGCCTCCTGATGAATTTTATCGCTTATTAACGTTTACTAATACCTAAAGTTGCATTACAAACGTATTTCGAAGTGTTTTGTGAAAGTTTATCGTCGACTTTTTGAATTTTAAAAAATTACGTTACGTTTTGAAACGATGTTTTTTTCGTTTATCACACAGTCTACATATAACGATATCTAGGCTTTATATGGACCGATTTAATCGAAATAAAGACCCAAATAGTGTTTATGGGACATCTAGGAGTGCCAACAAAGAAGATGGTGAAAGGTAATGAATGTTTTCTATTTTATTGTGCGGTTTGTGTAACGCCGAAATGCTAATTATTTTGTTTACGTCCCCTGTGGGTCTTTTGGGGTGTTGCATGCTATCAGATAATAGCTTCTCATGCTTTCGCCGAAAAGCATTTTAAAAATCTGACTTGTTGCCTGGATTCACAACGAGTGTAGCTTTAATTCGATACCCTGCATGTGTATTTTAATGAACTTTTGAGTTTTAACTAATACTATTAGCATTTAGCGTAGCGCATTTGCATTTCCAGAGCTCTAGTTGGGACGCAAGCGTCCCGAGTAGAAGCAACAGGTTAAGTCATTTAGCAGACGCTCTTATCCAGAGCGACTTACAAATTTCAACCGGACTGTATCTTTTTCAATAGGAGAGAGAGAGAAAATGTCTGCTCCAAGCTGTTGCGCATGCAAAACTCTGCTGGCACCCAGCCATCCACTGACGCGCTGTGATCATTCTCGCTCATTTTTCTGAATAAAAGCCTGAAACTATGTCTAAAGACTGTTCACACCATGTGGAAGCCATAGGGAAAGGAATCTGGTTGATATCCCTTTAAATGGAGGGAAGGCATGCAATGGAACAGGGAAATTTGTTTCTCTTAGGCACTTCCTTGTTGGATTTTATTCAGGTTTTCGCCTGCAATATCAGTTCTGTTATACTCACAGACAATATTTTGACAGTTTTGAAGTGTTTTCTATCCTAATCGGAAAATTATATGCATATTCTAGATTCTTGGCCTGAGAAATAGGCAGTTTCATTTGGATACGTTTTTCATCCAAACATCAAAATACTGCCCCCTACACTCAACAGGTTTTTAACCAACAATGCAGTTTTAAGAAAATACAAAAAAAAATAAAGTAGGAGATAAGAATAACAAATAATTGAAGAGCAGCAGTAAATAACAATAGCGGGGCTAAGTACAGGGGGTACTGGTACAGAGTCAATGTGCGGGGGCACCGGTGTTGAGGTAATTGAGGTAATATGTACATGTAGGTAGAGTTATTAAAGTGACTATGCATAGATCACCAGCAAAGCACCCCCACACCATCACACCTCATCCTCCATGCTTCCCGGTGGGAACTACACATGAAGAGATCATCTACTCTGCATCTCACAAAGACACGGCGGTTGGATCCAAAAATCTCAAATGTGGACTCATCAGACCAAAGGACAGATTTCCGCCAGTCTAATGACCATTGCTCGTATTTCTTGGACCAAGCAAGTCTCTTCTTATTATTGGTGTCCTTTAGTAGTGGTTTCTTTGCAGCAATTTGACCATGAAGGCCTGATTCATGCAGTCTCCTCTGAACAGTTGATGTTGAGACGTGTCTGTTAGTTGAACTCTGTGAGGCATTTATTTGGGCAGGAATTTCTGAGGCTGGTAACTCTAATGAACTTACCCTCTGCAGCAGAGGTAACTCTGGGTCTTCCTTTCCTGAGGCAGTCCTCATGAGAGCCAGTTTCATCATAGCGCTTTCAAAGTTCTTTAAATGTTCCACATTGACTGAACTTCATGTCTTAAAGTAATGATGGGCTGTTGTTTCTCTTTGCTTATTTGAGCTGTTTTTGCCATAATATGGACTTAGTCTTTTACCAAATAAGGCTATCTTCTGTCTTCCACCCCTACCTTGTCACAACACAACAGATTGTCTCAAACACATTAAGAAGGAAAGATATTCCACAAATGAACTTTTAACAAGGCACACATGTTAATTGAAATGCATTCCAGGTGACTACTCTTCAAAGGGGGAGACACTCTATACCCAAACTGTCACAGACCTATATCTATCCTACCCTGCCTTTCTAAGGTCTTCAAAAGCCAAGTTAACAAACAGATCACCGACCATTTTGAATCCCACCGTACCTTCTCCGCTATGCAATCTGGCTTCCAAGCTGGTCATGGGTGCACCTCAGCCATTCTCAAGGTCCTAAACAATATCATAACCGCCATCGATATAAGACAATACTGTGTAGCCGTATTCATCGACCTGGCCAAGGCTTTCGACTCTGTCAATCACCACATTCTTATCGGCAGATTCAACAGCCTTGGTTTCTCAAATGACTGCCTCGCCTGGTTCACCAACTACTGGTTCACCAACTACCTGGTTCACCAACTACTCAGACAGAGTTCAGTGTGTCAAATCGGAGGACCTGTTGTCCGGACCTCTTGCAGTCTCTATGGGGTACCACAGGGTTCAATTCGCGGGCCGATTCTCTGATCCACCTCTACACAGACGACACCATTCTGTATACTTCTGGTCCTTCTTTGGACACTGTGTTAACAAACCTCCAGACGAGCTTCAATGCCATTCAACTCGCCTTCCGTGGCCTCCAACTGCTCTTAAATAAAAGTAGAACTAAATGCATGCTCTTCAACCAATCGCTGCCCGCACCTGCCCGCCCGTCTAGCATCACTACTCTGGATGGTTCTGACAACTACAAATACCTAGGTGTCTGGTTAGACTGTAAACTCTCCTTCTAGACTCATATTAAGCATCTCCAATCCAAAATTACATCTAGAATCAGCTTCCTATTTTGCAACAAAGCATCCTTCACTCATGCTGCAAAACATACCCTCGTAAAACTGACTATCCTACCGATCATTGACTTTGGTGATGTCACCGAAGAATCTCAAGTATAAAATATATTTTGATTTGTTTAACACTTTTTGGGTTACTACATGATTCCATGTGTGTTATTTCATAGTTTTGATGTCTTCACTATTATTCTACAGTGTAGAAAATTGTAAAAAAAATAAAAACCCTGGAATGTGTAGGTGATTCCAAACTTTTGACTGGTACTGTAGATATGTGTTATTACAGTGGAAGTCAAAACCAAAGCCAAGGAGGATGTGACCAGGCACATAGAGGCGGAGGGGGCTGTAGATTAGAACACACTGTAGAATGAAGGGAAATTATATATTTCCAATTGGATCAATTAGGAGCTAAACCAGATAGTGATTTGATCTGTCAGAGAGTATGTGCTTTTCAAATGGAACAGCAAGTCTCACAACCCCGTGAGTGCGACCCCTCTTTACATTGGTGAACCCATCCATCTGTTACACCTACAGGGGGAAAAAACATAGTACGCCATTCTGAATGGGCCTTGTTTGAAATGCAACAGCAGCATCTAGTGACTGAATGAATAACTACATTATATTCAGGATCTCCTGCAAAGAGTATTTTTGCTAAGTATTTTTGTAACACACACTCGCACATACACGTACCTAATAATTTAATTCAGACTCCTATTGGCTATTTAAATTCAGCAGAATTTGTAATACTAAGGCAAATTAACAGAAAATGTATGACTTGGGTTGGCATTATGCGTTGAGGGTTAAGGGGCACCCCCAACATGATCAGTGAAAACAGAAATGATTACCAGACTTATTAAGAAAGTACTATTTATTAAAAGGTTAATATCACGACAACATGCACAATACAAAGATTGGTGACATTGTCCTATCCTGAAGACCTCGTTTAAATAAATAGTTTGAAGAATACAGCCTTCAGTTGAAATGGTTAGTATATCAAAAGAAGATTACGAATGTGTAAAGACCACAGCCCAACAATGGTCTTTTGTTGTATGCATTCACTCCCTCGCGTCAGTTTGGGAAATGGAGCGAGGAAAACATAAAACCTGTAAAAAGTCTGGCTCCAGCTAATGTCAAATGTGAGATACAACTGGATTGCTTTGATAATTGTAAGTACCCCATCCTCCCATAAATTGTCAAATGTCATTAACATTTAAGAAACCATGTGGATGAGGGTCATTTCTCACCTATCAAGGCACAATGCCTTGTCTTCCTTCAAGGTTCTGATTAATCATGTCAGTAATGTTTGCATATGAACATATTTGATCATTTTTTTTTCAAATCCAGGGTCCAGATAGCTTCAAATAGTGTTTATGGCATATAGAAACCATCAACATAAACAGCTGAATACAAGCACTTAAAACAACCTAAGTGGTTTCTGGTCCTAGTCTAGTCAATTTGACCGTAAATATGTTAGTATTGTAAATCTTGTCAATACCTGGACATGTCTGGACAATGCCTAGCTACTCTGATCTGTATGAGATCAAATCACACTCAAATGTTGTCTCCAGAATTCTCACTAAAAACATATATTGTTGTATTTGTTTAAACAATACACTACCACATAGGTTACATCATGACACAACAGCACTTTCAAACAGTGCATCTGCGTGGCAAGATTTAAACAAGGAGAGAGCAATGATTACCACCTCTGTGTATAATGAACAGATGCACTAGAATAACCATCCTTCTCTGCAAACCTGACACGTTAGCTCTCTTTGGGGTAACGCCTTTGTTGATTCATTTGAGTAAAACATTTAAAGCATGGTCTGCAGAGTACGATTAGAGTGGGGAGTTCAGAAGTGGTGTAGCTAAACTCCTCTCTAGGGAGCAGAAAGACAGTAGACGTTGTGGTTTCTTTTCAGTTACATCAGATAAACACATTTTTCTTTTGTGAGTAGCAGAGCCTAACTCCTGATCCCATGCAGCCGAGTAAAATGAGATTGTGGTGTGTGTATGTATGCACACTGCATGTAACAAAGGAAAATATCTAGCATTTCATCGGCCTACACTTTGAACACCAGCTGCTAAATACTCGATCTGGTGTGTTTTTTTGTGGTCAAGGAAAAACAATATCAGGCAGTTAGTTCATTGTTGGGTTTCCTTTGCCTCCACCCTTCCTACAGTGGTGAAATCCCTTGCCCTCAGCACTCATAAAGGCACAAAGAGGCACCTCACGGGGAACTCTGGCTGGGGTAGGGGAGGAGTCACGTCAGGTGTGCTGTCCATCATCCTGCCATATCTATACCGACAATTATTCACTGAGCTCGTCCATAATAATCACCAGTTTTGACAGGAGTACACCCGCCAGTGAATGCTCTAGTGGGGTTATGGGGGCACAGACCTGAAGGGAGAGGAGTTACCTCGGCCAGTAACCGGTCTTATCTGAGCACTAAGGGAGAACAGAGATAGTGTATCTTCTTCCCTCGTACTCCAGCCTGGATGGAATACTTCACTGATAAGACTGACTGCACTGAGGAATTAAATGTATTTTCAACTGATGAGAACTTGGTCCTCAACGCAACACCGGGTTTGCCTTGCAAACTTCTTTGTTAATGTTATAGCTTCAAGAGCTCTTCCAGTAATTACAACATTTTCAAATTGGAAAATGTTGCCTAAGGAAATGTTGCTATTATTTGTCCTTTACACTAATGTGAATTGGCAAATTGATTGTAATGGTCACAACATCTTATACTCAAGGGAGAAAAAAAACAGTACTTCCAAGTTTGCCGTTCCAGAAGAACTTCACAAGAATATTGAATACAAAACGAGAGCTGGATTAAACTAGAGGTAGCTACATTACAATGACATCCATAAGAGTTGCATTACTACTTTGTAATCAAACAAGTTACCAATCTAGTTTACACCTGGCCCTGAATAGTTCCCTTAAGACAAAGCTTTCCTCCAGTTGATTAGCTTGTTTTGTTGCATGTGTACAATATATCAAAAGTACATTGTTTTACTAACAGAACAAAGCAAAAGAGTTAAGAGTAAGTCTGCAGATTTCAGATGAATACATTGTAGAGAAGGGGACACTTCACATCACTGCAGTAAACCGATGTGCATTAACACTGCTCTAACTCGTCTACTTCATTCAATACCCCACTTAAGGCCTCTGCTGTCTACTTTGCAGCCCCTTTGCTAGGCAGCTCAATTACCGGTGTTCAGTCAATAATTATGTATGTTGAAGAAGCCCACACTGGTTGGGGACTCCTTGACTGTGACAGTGACAAGGTTGGCAGTGACGTCAGTAACAAACACATGTTCGATCAGGCTGTCAGTGGGCTTCCAGTCCTGGCCGTTCTGGACTGAGATGGACAAGTCCTGACTGTTACTTGGGTAGGGAGAATCCTGGTCAGAGTCTGAGGTGCTCTCCTCACCGGTGCTCATCTCACTCAGGAGGACCTTGGCCTGCTTGCCACGGTCTTTGGAGGCAGATCTCTCCCGCTTGCCCAGGATGTCTCTGGCCTCTGCGGAGGGGTTCTGGACAATGCTTTTCTCAACCCTCCCTTGTGCCCTTGTTGTAGTCAGCCTCTCAGGCCTCTCTGCCGTGAAACCCACTTCACTGGACTCCTCAGCTTTGACCTTATCAACTCCAGGATGGTTCTTTCTGGGCAGTTGTCCACCAGGCGTGGCAGGACTCTGTACAGGATTTTGCTCTTGACCATACTGACCAACTGTGTTTTTCCGTGCTGGGTTGGCGGTGCTTCGCAGGTTGGACACTGGCGCGGTGCCATTGCCTGGAGTACCGTTGCCCTGTGTTGATTTGTTCACACTCTGCAGGTTTAGTGCCTGAAGGCTTGCAGCTTGGTTGGCAGGGCCTCTAGGAGTGGAGAAGGGGGAAGCAGGTTTGTTATTGGGTACCTGCTGCAGTGGTGTTTGCCCAGGGGCATCTGGTTTCTTCTGCCCGTTGTGGGAACCCAGCTGTGGCTGAAAAGCTCCTTGTGGGTTGCCATTGCTGGTTGAGAGTTTGGAGTTATGCAAATTCAACACTGCTACTCCAGATTTGCTTGCAGTCGTTTTTAAGTCCAAACCTGCTCCACTGTCCACATCAGAGACTGACAATTTGAAGTCAGAAGCTTGACTCTTGCTCTGGTTGGATCTCTGGTTGAAAGAGAGAGAAGCTGAGGTATTTGACCGGCCAGAGGCTGCAGTGTTCATGGAGTTTTTAGTAGTCCCACCCTGGGCCAGGGAACATCTGCCCTGGACACTCAGAGGGCCTCTGCTGTTCAACCCCATGAAGGTGAAGCTGGCTGGGTGAAAGGGTTTCTTGATTCCACCTCGGAGGTCTGCAGGGGAGTCTTTGGCAACTGTCTTTATGATCTTGCGCTGGCCCTTGTTCTGTTGAATGGCCTTCATTTCTGCAGGCAGTGCTTTCCTGCCTCGCTTCTTCCTCTGGGGCTCCGGCTTGGCCACAACAATCTGTGCTTTCTTCTGAGGGACAGGGTGGAGCTCCCGTGTTCTGGGACCCGGCTTTGCCTTTCTATTATTGTTATCGTCGTCGTCATCCGATGAGGAGGAAGAGGAAGATGATGACGAGGATGAGCCAGACGAAGATGACGATGATGAAGAACTGCTTGACTTTGACACTTCAGGCACAGTTTCCTGAAATGAGGAAGAGAGAAGTCATATTACATTATATTTATTACATTTTAGTTGAAAATACTTTTCAATATTTGTAAAGGTCTTGAGGAAAGCATACCACAACTTTTCGAGGTCTCCCCCTCGGCCTTTTCCCTCTCTTGCAGATCAGAATTTCCTTTTCTTGTTCACTGTAAAAACAAAATATAGGAAACAGTCTTCAGCAGTAGTTATGGTAGAAGTAGAGCAGGAGTCAAGGATATAGACAAGCACTGTTGAGTGTTTTGGAAACCATCGGAGGAGAGGGTATTCTATCACTAAACATATACACTGTGATCCAAGACTTGTAGCCTTCTTCTTGACAGAGACATATGGACTGTGTGTTCATGAAGTATTGTCTGGTCTTGCAAAGCCCAATGCTGGGCAAAAACAAATCAGGTGTTGCAATACAAATCCCCAGATGCTCATCTGAAAACATTAGATATGCTTTCACTTTTGGAAATTCGGTTCCTGTTTTTGTTCCACCCCGTCATTTCCTGCTGTATATGCATTTAAATCATTGTTATCCTTCTACAAATGTATATGTTTGCAAAGGAAAGTATACATTTGAAATGAAATATTTTTCCTGCTTCAGTTTTAAGATTAACTGGCACTTATGACTCCTTTTATTTTACAAATGCATTATTTTATCCCTTACCAATACAAAATAATGTATTTTTATATCAAATGTATTTTGAACAGAACGACCATCAAATAAAACTTGAAGGGCTGGGGAAACCTAAACTCATATCGATGTGTTTACAGCCTGAAAACAAGGATTGTATCTGTGGACTCCACATTGGCTTGAATGGGGCACTATTAACCCCTGCTGGAGCATTTCAGAGGGCATTGTTTGGATATAGTGGATAGCTCACTCAGTGAGTTCCTGGGCAAATAGAAACTCACCTCTTGTTAAATGCAGCCAATAATCTTGGGTCAAGGATGTTCGCTTGGGGCTCCCAGCTATTGTGCCTGAAGCAAAAGGAAAATATGTCCATCAAAATACTCAAATCACTTCAAATGTCCACATTGCAGTACTTCTTGGTAAAAGTTGATGATACAAGTTAGTCAATGCACTGATTGGACCATAGTGTACCACTAATGAAATGTAGGCCTAGTGTAACCTAACCTAGTGACTAGAGACCTACATAACCTATACCCTAGTGACTGTGTAGAGATAAGAGGCCTGGTGTAACCTAACCTAGTGACTAGAGACCTACATAACCTATACCCTAGTGACTGTGTAGAGATAAGAGGCCTGGTGTAACCTAACATAGTGATTAGAGAAAGGAGGCCTAGTGTAGAGATAGGAGGCATATGCAAAGAGCTGTGAGTGGGAGGCTTAACTACATAGCAAAGGGGGAAGATAAGGAGAGAAGTTTATTTAAAGCCAAGTGTGTAGGATCTGCCACCTTCACAGGAATCAGAGAATCTCAAGAGGGACAATGTTGAGTTAATGTAGAAAAAGATTGCGAATTGGCATGCACATTATAATTTCCACCAGCCACGTCTTACTTGGTCAGTTATTTACTTGTTGTGATATAAACAAGTCGATGGCGCTGGCAGAATCCGACAGCAATGTGAGGATTTGGGTTAAGAACGGGGTGTGAGTGACAGGCAGAATGCCCATTGATGATGGGATTAATAGCAACAATGAAACAGAAGGGACAAGGGAAAGGGCAACTGTGACAAGGACGCGCTGGCAGCTGGAGGGGGGAAAAGACTGATTTACGTATACTACCGAGTCACGTTAGGCAATAAATAAACTATATCACATACATTTAAACAACTAATCACAAAAATTAGGCAAGTGTACCAACTGGACACTGTAGTTTGTGGGATGTGTGAGAAACTCGGCATACGTTTCCCAACACAAAATTCTACCAACTCCTGCTTGTAATTTATTTATCAATAAAACTAGATTGATAAACCATTAACTTGAGCTCCAGTAAGCGAATGATCAAATAAGAGTTTCTATAGCCTAGTTTGTGTGGCCTAATTACTGATAAAATGTCAAATAGACAAACCAGCAGATATTGAATACGAGAAACCAAAACGGTCTGTTTGTTTTGCATAACTAACTAGGTTCATTTCCAAACCTTAAAACCAACAACAATAATAGTAGTAATAGCAGCAGGAGGTAAGCGTAAAAACATAATTTCTCGTTTTCACGTGCAGCATGTTTTCGAGCAAATTTAGGGAATGTATGAATCCTTTACTACAACAGTGAAGCAAAAAGCGACACGTTGTTGTTGTTTTCATTGTTTGAGGCTGCACTCGCAGCTGCAGCACCACTTGTACTTACTTGGATGACCATCCCCTCCACTTTACAAGAAACTCTAACTTCCCCTGCGAAAATAGAGAAGGGAAATGTTACTAAACTGTGGGCAGAAAATATTTTGGGATATGAGAAAATTATATTTTACAACATCTAACCTTTCTTAGTCGTTTGTTCAGGATGCATTCAGCGTCGAAAACCTGTTCTCCTACGGCGCTCAATTCCTCCATGTTCGCTGTTGCCTACTCTAGTATTTTATGAAAAGAATGGAAAAGAGGGCGGAAAGAAAACGCATTTCCGAAGCTTGTCCCTTGGCAGATACCGTCCCTGTTAACATCACACCTCGACGTGTGACCAATCAAATCGTTTTCACATAATGTGGTCAAAAATGGTCTATTATATTGACAAGATAATCGAGTGACCGCTCAAGCAATGGAACTACATGTCCTCAAAGATGGAAGGCAGGAGGGAGGAGGCCAGATCAGGTGAGAACATTCTAGCCAATGAAAGGACAGATACGTGTCTGAATAACGATATAAAATAGTTTTTTTGTTTCCGAAATGGCACGTGCGTCCACATATATCAGCGAATTTCTAACAGAACCATTATGAAACTTATAACAGATCAAATAAGCCTCATGTAACAAATTAGCAATTACATTTTTTGTTGAAAATGCCTCACTTCGTGGCCTGTTTCATGGACAGAGTTTGGGCGGAGTAAACTCTCTCCCTCGCCTCTTCCTCTCTGTTGTGGTTTATTGAGCACCACAGTGGCAGCGTCATAATACCCATAAAACCTAGCGGTCCAACAGGGAAATGGTTCCAATAATCTTTCCACCATTCATTTTTCCCATAGTGGATTTTTAGAAACACTTAAAAATAAGGGCTGTACTCCGTGTAGGCTTATCCTGGCGTGACATTTTGATAACCATATAAACCTCTCGGGCAAGGTGACTTTTATAAATATATTCGGCTCCATTTACGCTCAGATTCAAAAATGCTAATTAGCATCATGCACTACTACATGCAAACTCCTGCACGTCATCTCTAGCTGACACCTTCTCTAACAGAAGTTTAGCCAATTTATTCATTACTACATTTAGCCAACATTAGATAGTTAATCCAGAGATTCTTACCTTTACCCTGATTCGACAGTCTCGTCCAGATCATCATGGCATTTGTAGCCAATTATCATTTCATTTTTGGGGGGTAAATACAGGCGAATATATTGATAAAAGTCACCTTGTCCAAGAGAGATTTACATGGTTATCAAAATGTCACGCCAGGGTAAGCCTACACAAAACACAGCCCTTATTTTAAGTGTTACTAAAAACCCCTATGGGAAAAATGAATGGTGGAAAAATTATTGGACCCATTTCCCTGTTTGACCGCTAGGTTTTATGGGTATAATGACTCATACTGTGGTACTCTATTGAATATTTCCCGGGAAATATGTTACTGAAAGCCTTGTATGAAAAATAAAACAGTTGCTTATTCACCCCCCCTAACCAATATCTTTTCTATTATTTAAAATGGAAGGCCTTTAGTCAAGCCTGTTACTTTATTGTAATTGTATTACTTTTCTGGTAATGTTCACTAGCATAATGATGACCTGTAATGATAGTTTGTCATAATTTACATTATAATTTAAAAAGTTAAAATGGAGATTTATGTAATTTCCTATTCACTTAGATAATTATCTTGTCACGTGTTGTATTTTCACATGTTTTTTTAAACAATTAGTAATCACCATGTTAAATCCAGTTGATATGTCATCAAATGACAATACATATAAAATATATCCGTAAGGTCATGTCAAGAAATACAGTACTGTGCAAAAGTTTTAGGTAGGTGTAAAGAAATGCTGTAAAGTAAGAATGCTTTCAAAAGTAGACATGTTAATAGATCATATTTATCAATTAACAAAATGCAAAGTGAGTGAACAGAAGAAAAATCTAAATCAAATCCATATTTGGTGTGACCACCCTTTGCCTTCAAAACAGCATCAATTCTTCTAGGTACACTTGCACAAAGTCAGGGATTTTGTAGACATATAGTCAGGTGTATGATTAAACAATTATACCAAACAGGTGCTAATGATCATCAATTCAATATGTAGGTTGAAACACAATCATTAACTGAAACAGAAACAGCTGTGTAGGAGGAATACAACTCTGGGAGGAACAGCCATGTTCACCTAACCAGGTGAGGTTGCTGAAGACAGTTTACTGTTAAAAGTCATACACCATGGCAAGACTGAGCACAGCAACAAGACACAAGGTATTTATACTACATCAGTAAGGTCTCTCCCAGGCAGACAGGGGTTTCCAGATGTGCTGTCCAAGCTCTTTTGAAGAACACAAAGAAACGGGCAACGTTGAGGACTGTAGATGCAGTGGTTGGCCAAGGAAACTTACTGCAGCAGATGAAAAGACACATCATGCTTACTTCCCTTCACAATCGGAAGATGTCCAGCAGTGCCATCAGCTCAGAATTGGCAGAAAAGTGGGACCCTAGTGCACCCACCTACTGTCTGGTCAGAAGTGGCCTTCATGGAAGACTAGCAGCCAAAAAGCCATTCCTCCGATGTGGAAACAAGGCCAAGTGACTCAACTATGCACGAAAAACACAGGAACTGGGGTGCAGAAAAATGGCAGCAGGTGCTCTGGACAAAATGTGAAATATTTGTCTGTAGCAGAAGGCAGTTTGTTTGCTGAAGGGCTGGAGAGTGGTACACAAACGAGTGTCTGCAGGCAACAGTGAAGGATGGTGGAGATTTCTTGCAAGTTTGGAGCTTCATTTCTGCAAATGGAGTTGGGGATTTGGTGTCCTCAATGCTGAGAAGTACAGGCAGATACTTATCCATCATGCAATAGCATCAGGGAGGCATCTGATTGTCCCCAAATCTATTCTGCAGCATGACAACGACCCCAAACACACAGTTCTTAACGGCTTTCGCTATCTTCAGCGTGAAGGAGTTCTGGAAGTGACGGTATGGCCCCCACACAGCCCTGATCTCAACATCGAGTCTCTCTGGGAACATGAAGAGCGAGGAGCACCTGAGGCTGCCTAAATCCACAGAACTGTGGTTAGTTCTCCAAGACGTTTGGGCCAACCTACCTGCCAAGTTCCTTTAAACTGTCTGCATGTGTACCTAGAATAATTGATGCTGTTTTGAAGGGAAAGGGTGGTCACACCAAATATTCATTTGATGTAGATTTTTTTGTTAATTGATAAATATAAATTAACATTTCTATTTTTGAAAGCATTCTTACTTTACAGCATTTTCACACCTGCCTAAAACTTTGGCACAGTGTTAATGTACAGGATATTTTCCCTAAACAAAGGACCTATTCAGACTCTTGGAAAGGTATTTCCATTCCTTTATTTATACAGAAACTTATAGGTCCACTCACTCACTGCAGAGTCAGTATCCTGCTGACTACAATCAGCAACAGGACGTGAACAGATTGAGATCAATCTGGAGTTCAGCCAGCATGCAAATCAGTCTCTGTCCCTAATTGACAGCCCATATCTACCCTGACCATCAAGTGTATTAACAGACAGAGCACTTGACTTGTCCTTTTTATTTTTTACCCCTGACAGATTGTTTCCACAGCTCGACTTGTTCAGTTTGTTTACCTGTCTCTAGGAATTACACCTTAACTATAGAAAGCTTCCAATCAGTCCATTATTGTCTTGAGTTATGGCAGAGGAAGAAACCGTGACAGAAGCGGAGAGACTGGCGGAATCCAGCATTGGCAGTAAACAAAAGAAATGAAGCATTTAAAGCAAAGTTGTTTGCAATTCTCTGTACTTGCCAGTGGGCAAATATCTGTCTGCTTGTTTATTTTAATACTGTATGTTTGAGTTATCATTTGCCCTTTAACCACTAGGAGAATGAAACATCTGAGCCTGTATCTGTGGTTAGTCAATTTCTATGTTTTTCTCTTATTACATGCTTAGGTACATTGCACATATTTCTATATATCAGATTGTGCAAGCAAATATTCTTCACATTTTCCAATTCCCATTGATTTGTATAAATATTCAGACATGCATACCTTCTATAATTTTTCTCCTTCTTGAATGCATTAAATGACACAACCACTATGAAGACCACAAGAAATCCAGCCACTGCTGCCAATCCAACAAAGATATTTGATTTTATGTCCTGACGGAGGTCTGAAATACGAGACGTAATGCAAATGTAATGTCATTTGATTTGTGTACATGGATGTCAATGACAGACATTAATCTAATTTTTATTAATTTTGTAATTTGTGTTTCATATTTGTACATTCTATATACATTGCGTTAGACAATAGATTACTTGGCTGTGTAATGAAGGAGCAGGTGTAACACACTTTTTGGGTCATTAGCCTGATATAAACTTACCCTCTGTGGCAAAGACCAGCATGTGTTTTGTGGCATCCAGGTGGCCATCATTGGGATCAGGCTTGATGCCCAGTATGTGACATATCAAGGGGTATATGTTCACTGTCTCAAAGGGGCCCACCTCCAGGTTCTTTTGGAACGCTGGCCCCACAGCCCTGAAGATGGGCTTCATGTCCATTTCTTCGTTGTCAAAGCCATGCTCCCCCGCGTTGAACTGCACTGTGGAGAACTTTAGAGACAAAGAGCCAAGAAGAGTCAGGGTGATCAAATCTGTGTGAGTCCATTTAGAGGAGGAAAGGTGAATGATCAGAATGTTGCAATTCATATTGATCATCATAATGGGAAGCCTGAAGTCCAACTTGTCTTTCTATGATGTACTCTCAACTGGACAGCAGAGGGAGATGTTGACTAACTGAAGGAAAGGGTTGCTTGAGCAACCATTACATCTGCTCAGTGCTTATAAGAACCGAAACGGGAGAATTTCCCTGTTCTCCATTATTAGACACATACTGTTAAAATGACTGTTAATCAGGTTAAGAGGGAATCCTTTCATAAACTAAGGAGGCCTAAACATCACATAGTTCCTTTGGTCATTCAGGACAACTACTTTGATCATGAGATGGATATTACGATGGATTGTATGAACAACAAGCGATACAGTTATCCGGACACGTTTTTTATCTTCACTTTGTTCACAGAAAATACACTGATATATTTAGATACACAGGGAGAAGGTAGGCTAATTACCATAGATATTATGTAACCCTTCTCTGAACATGCATAATATTTGCTTTGATAAAACTGAGAGGAGCATCTTTTGAAATGTCTAAATAAAGGGTCCGTAAACAGGAGACACAAGAGGGTCAAATACCCTAAACTTATGTATTTTGATAATCAGACGTTACACTGAAGATCAACTGAACTCTACCACATATCCTCTCTGGAACCACAGCCTTCAATGAGTTTATATGTGTTCAGGTGTAATCACTTCCTCTGATGGGTTACTGTCAGTATAGCTTTTGAAGACATTTGTAATTGAGCTATTTCTGTTTTACAGTATGTTGATGTGTAGTGGCCATCTCTCGTATGCAAAAATGAGAATCAGATTTTTTTATGATTTAGTATCACTCAATGGATGCAGTTGCATAATTCAGTTAAAGTTGCAGGCAGCAGGGTTAAGCCAAATGTAAATGCTAATGTTGAATTTTGTGGCATTAATATCTTCATGAAGCATTAGAGAGCTCTGCATGCCATCAGCCAAACCTGCATTATCCTGGGAAGGTGGTAATGCACTTGATTAAAATTGTAATGTATTAAGATTAGAGTTGAATTCCTTGTTTCCGGTCTAAAAGATTCCATTTTCTCCATCGCTACAAACCAAATTCACTTGGTAATTCCTTCAATATTTGTAGTCCATTGAAATATGGCATGTTATCAGAAATCACATAATGCATGCAGGGGGATGCATGAGGTTGTGCCAAACTGTACTGTATATTATAGAAGTTATTAAATATTCTAGATGCCTAAAGACATACTGTATAGGCTACATGGTTATTTTTAAACCAGCTTCTTTGCTCATACTATGTTCACTGAGGCCAATCGTCTAATCAGTAATTCACATTAAAGCATGGAATTGGAAAGTCTACAACAATATGCATGTTTAGTCTCACAAAAGTAAAAGTGTGCCTTCATTTCACTTTTTGTGTTCATGAAATTGGTTCTGTGCGTGACGGAAACCCTTTAAAAAAACGTCTTCATTTGTTTAAGCGAACTACTATTACTAAATACTATAGAGACATACAATGAACCCACCCCGTTAATGACATATCCAGGGTCAGAGAAGAGAATGATGGGTAGGATGCAGTTGTTATTAGCAAAGTGAAGGCATTTGGGCATCTCCTCCTTCTTGAAGACATGAAGGTGAGGGTGCGCCCCCTTCAGGGCGTTGTAGACCTTATCCAGCATGCCCTTCTTGGGAAGTAGCATCCCAGAGGGCCCAAAGTCCACCAGGTGAAAGGCTATATCTCTGAAGGAGAATCCGGGGATCCTGGAAAGGGTGATCTCCTTCACCAAGCCGTTGCGGTACACATTGCTCATCCCATGGTCAGCGGTGATGATGATGTTGAGACTATCGGCAAGTCTGTTTTGTTCAGCCAAGCTGCGGATGTAGCCCACTGTTCTGTCCACCTGCTTGACCATCTCCCTCCGCTCAGGGGAATCAGGCCCGTATTTGTGGCCTGTGCCATCAGGCTCCCAAAATACAGTGACACAAAGTCCAGGTCCATCTCACTGAACCAGGTGCCCATCACCTTCTCTACGTTCTCTTGCCATTTTGTCTCGTTTTTGTAGTCATAAAACCGTGGTTCCACTTCCTTCACTGTCTGCGTCTCTCCCTGGTAGGTGGATTGCGTGCCAGGAAAGTGAAGAGAGCCAGCCCTCAGGCCCTGAATATACAAAATGGGGATGAAGAGAGGTGTCACGCACACACACACACACCAGTCTTACAAACACACACACACACAGTCTCACATACAACACTCACACACACCGTACATGCATATATGCACAGACATTTAAATGACTATCCAGACTATTTGCATTGACATAACATTTGATTTGATTTGTATTAATGTAAAGCAAATGCAGGAATGATTTAAGATGAAGGTGCATCTTAAATCATTCTGACCTGTCTCTGGGCTGTGATCCAGATGGGTAGAGTGCCGTTGTCCCACCACTCATTTTTAAACTGGGTAGCATAGTAAGGCAGTTTCTCACTGGTGGTGATGTTGAACCACATGTTGTGGATCACCCCATGGTTTTCAAAGAAGCGCCCTGAAAAGATTCACTGTCAATCTCTCAATATTCAGTCTGCCACATTCACATGACAAATTCTATCAACTTTATAGCCTGTGAGTGCCATGGCGCTTCTTGGACAAGGTCTTATGACCGACACTGGAGATTAAAGGAATTTAATTTCAAGGAAGTTACATTTCTTTTAAACTGGCACTGATGATTCAAGAGTCAAAAATGAGAAGGAAGGAAAATATAAATTCCTCCTTCAGCCTTCCCAACATAATCATCTTACTCAACTCTGAAGCTGCTGGACCCTGGGACATTGAATTACAGTTAATTCATTTTTTCCAGTCACATTCACAATTCTTATAAACTAAACTGGGAATGACTTGTGATCCAATAATTGGAGAGAAAAAAAGGACCACCATGACATGAACATGAACCTCCACAGAATCACTGCTCTCTTGGAGCCTGTAGAAAAGGGTTGTGCCTGGGTATCGATCTACAGAAGGTACCTGTTAGGAGGGTGAAATATGTGGGACTGGTGATGGTGAGGTAAGGTGGGGCCACACATCTGGCCTTGACCCCGTCTTTGGCCAATGTGTCCAGATTTGGCGTGTCCACATCGCGGTCGTAGTCCCACCTGAAGCCATCGAAGGAGACGAGCAGTACTTTATGCTGACCTTTGGTGCTGTATCTATCCAGCGGTACACCTGAAGAGGACGCGGCAAACAGGAGGCAGAGACTCACTGTCCACAAACATAGTGGGTACGACACAGAGCTGAGACTGTCACTTTACTCCAATCCTTGGGTATGCAGGCTGTTGCTATACACCCACTCCAACACCTCACGGTTAAAGCCCCCTCCCCTTCCCATTACACCTGAGCACATTTCCCTTCCCTGTGCCAGCAGCATGTGATCAAAGTTTCATCTTATCTGATCATATAGTATCTAGTTGATTAGATGGATGTTTGCTCAGCACATTTATGCATGGTGCTTGATTATGCTGTTATGTACTGTGTAATTACCATCCAATGTTTGTTCCTGTGCTTGTATATTAACTCTTTTATTGTGATTGCAAGATATTAAATCAGTTCCAGAATGTTGTAAACAAGACTGTCCGCTTGGCTGTTATGTTCATGGACTTTGTCTGCCTGTCCGTCCATCCATTTTGTCTGCCCGTCTGTCTGTCCGTTTGTCCATCCATCTTTCTGAGTTTCTAGTGAATAATTGACAAAGGGGAATGACACGTATGGATTTCACCTTGAGTGTGGATGGTACATGATCGATCTGACGCCTAGAAAACTGAGAAGAAAATGAGAGGATGTACCTCTTCATCAGTGAACTCCAGTCTCTAGGGAAACCGTAACCTGGTAGTATTTACTATTTAGTTTAGTATTTTATTAGCATCCCCGTTAGCTACTGCTAAACAGTGGCTACACTTCCTGGAGTCCAAACAAAACATAAAACATGACATAATACATAACCTTAATAGACAAGAACAGCACAAGGACAGAACTATCCTAATCTAATAGCAACCTTGCATCCTGATCTCACAGAACCAGGGTGTATACTAATAAATGCTTCAGAACTAACCTTCTCTGGGGAGGCTAATTTTGCGTTTAGATGGTACGAGATAGACAGCAAACCAGATGTCATTGTTTTCAATGAGAGCACGACGTTAAATGCTGTCCCTCGTCTAAACGCAGCATGACTTAGGGCTAATGCTGCGTTTAGACAAGGTATGCAAAAACCGTCATACCCGTCGGCATAGCGGGACAAGAAAGCAAGAAAGATAGTGACAGTAAAAGCAATCCAGCACGACGGTATGCGTTGCTATGATGATTTAACTAAACAGACAGTTAGAAAACAATGCTACGGCAGACTGCAAAAGTCTGAACTACCGTCATGCCATCGTCCCGATGACGGCATTACCAGGCTCAGCGGATTTACGTCCAGGTTAGGGAGGGTTTTTGAAAACAATGACATTTGGTTTGCCGTCTTCCATGTAAACCTCGGCATAACTCAGTTTATCCTGAATGAAGTGTCCGAGTCGCTAGTTGAGGACCAATGAAATCAGATTGCCACCCTCTTGCAAACATTGCATAATTATTCCCTTCATTTGAGGATGACGACCGATTCAATATTTTATTTATCTTTTTTTTTTGTGTTCAAAAATAGTTATATTAAAATACCTATGACATTACATATTTATTAAGGACAGGATGCATTTAGGGGATGTTATTGCGGGTGTAGCGAAATGCTTGTGTTCCTAGCTCCAACAGTGCAGTAGTATCTAACAGTTCACAACAAAACACACTAATCTAAAAGTAAAAGAATGGAATTAAGAAATATATAAATATTAGGTAAAACGAGTAAACAATTAAAGTGACTAGTGTTCCAATGTCGGAGTGGCATTGACAGCAAAGTTTACCCCGGTGATGCCATTTAACAGTTGCCATTTAACAGCAGACCTCACCACCCTCTGGAGAACCCTGCGGTTGCTTTTGGGCTTCCTGGCGGTGCTGATGCCATACTAGGCGGTGTACTGCCCGACAGTATGCTCTTAGTTGTGTATCTGTAAAAGTTTGTGAGGGTCTTAGGGGCCAAGACAAATTTCTTCAGCCTCCTGAGGTTGAAGAGGCGCTGTTGCGCCTTAGTTTTGTTGATTGTTGAAGGAGCTTTTCACCTTCTCCATTGCTGGTTATTTTCCTGGCACCACTCCGCGTTGAGGAGGCTCTCACCTCCTCCCTGTAGGCTGTCTCATCATTGTTGGTAATCAAGCCTACTACTATTGTGTCCTCTGCAAACTTGATGATTGAGTTGAGCTGCGTGTGTGGCCACGCAGTTATGGGTGAACAGGGAGTACATGAGGGGGCTGAGCATGCACCCTTGTGGGGCCCCTGTGTTGAGGATCAGCAAAGTGGAGATGTTGTGTCCTACCTTCACCTCCTGGCGGCCGCCCGTCAGGAAGTCCAGGACCCAGTTGCACAGGGTGGGGTTCAGGCCCAGGACCCCAAGCTTAATGATGAGCTTGGAGGGTACTATGGTGTTGAAGGCTGAGCTATAGTCAATGAACAGCATTCTTACATAGGTATTCCTCTTGTCCAGATGGGATAGGGCAGTGTGCAGTGCGAGGGCGATTGCATCATCTGTGGATCTGTTGGGGCAGTATGCAAATTGAAGTGGGTCTAAGGGGTCAGGTAAGCACTTCATGATAACAAAAGTGAGTGCTACGGGGCGATAGTCATTTAGCTCAGTTACCTTTGCTTTTTTGGGTACAGGAGCAATGGTGGACATCTTGAAGCAAGTGGGGACAGCAGACTGGGATAGGGAGAGATTGAATATGTCAGAAGACGGCATTAACGATAGATAATAAAAGAAAGACGGCACTTCTAGCAGCCTATTTCACATCATAATCTGCTGAATTTGTGCCATAATGACATTGCCACTGACTGATTTTTGTCTCTCAATGAAGAGCTGCTAGCCATGTGTGGCTGCTGCAGGCTGCAACGATACATGCATGCGCAGTTACAAGCCTGCTAGAGTTAGCGGCAGGCAGATGAGCAATATCCACCGTCGTAGTACGGATGTAGCCTGAGCTGTTCATTTCAGAAAAGCCTGGGTACATCTCGCTATGTACGGAGTATACCCCTCAGTTGTTCTGTAAACACCAGAGAGAATCCCACAACATCAGGAACCATCCGTGTTCTTGGTTCTTCCATTTGCATAGGCTGGACATGTGATTCATAGATGCTACTGAATGCAAGGGAAACACATGGAAATGGAAATGCAATAATCATGTGGAGTTTCACCAAAGTCGTTCATTCATGCTCAGTTCACCTGGCGTGAACAGAGCCACATATCATATCGCATGGAGTAGCACCGAAAGTATTTCTCCCACTACGTTCCCCTAACATAGACATATTCCTTTTAATAACTCACTCCTCAATGTGTTTTTAGCATCGGGCTAGTGCTAAATATCCTTTCAGATTTGGAATTTGCCACCATGACCATGGACAAACAACCAACAAAACAAAACTATTGGCTGTGGCATCTGTTTTTCTAGCGCTTTACTTCAAATCATGTACCCTTCCAGACACTGCACTGTATACCACTCACTGGTTTATGATGCTACTTTATCAATGTCCATCAAATTCCCTGACAAGCTAGCCCTTCAAATGGGTTCTTTCTTTTGTCCTTGGCGAGAGTTCAAGGGAAATATCTAATCTTCACGGAGATAAGGGATAACATTCATCAGCTCTCATTTACCTCATTCATATTCAGTAGCTGTTTCGTATTAACTCCATCCCTAGTCCAACGTCAGCAAGATTTGGTGGAGCATTTAGGACTGTTGAGAGCAAGGGAGACTCTCAGATCTCTTGAGAACTTTATGAGAACACACACACTGAACTTCAGGGGCAGGGAAACTTTATGTGACCCTCACAATTCTGTTTACATTTTCCACAGGAATCTCTATTTTTGTATCTTGTTAAAAAGTGTATTATTTGTCTTTAGCACTCCCTGCTGCCCATATTATACTATTGCACCACATAGAGATTACAACTAAGCATACAATCACACTAAACAATACAGCGAAACTCTCTCAAATTGTATGGATCTTATTTTCAGTCTGTCCACCCATCTGGTAGTTGGAGCTCTCTGTCTTCTACGAGAGATACAGTACACATTACATGTTATTGATTGAAACATTCCATTAGATTAAATGTGGTATTCCTTGTCATGAACCGACTTTGTTCAGTCTTTAACTGAACCATTTCCCCTAGGTTTCATTTCCAAGTACTCATCGATAAGGTTTAAATGACTAGCATGCTGTTTGTTTGAGCATGCACTGTTTGGTGGCTGATAATCATGGGGTCAAGTACAGGCCAATGTTCAGAGAGCCCACTCTCTGTGTTTTGAATTGTAAGTAAACAGACATTTGATGCATGAATAGCCCTCTATCAGGTTGCACACAAATAAGCATTTAGCTCAGTATCCACTGTGTCAAACCGGCTCCTACTACTATAATTGTGCTTATGGTTAATTCTGTTGAGATTGCATGTCACATTCATATAGCTCATGCTGATACAGTGTGAAATGTGGTTTCTGTATTCTAAACAATAGATTCATCACTTGTATGTTTTTGAATCTGGGATATTATTATGGTTTGGAGCAGGGGAGGTAGTGATGTCGAATATAGCTTCAGTTAGTTCTCATACGTATTCCTCCCTGCCGGCATTGCTCAGCAACAGAGCCAGCATAGCAGACCCCCTCCCTGCCTCTCCTCCCTCTCCCTTGTCGATGTTTGGCACTATCTGATGGGGTGTGATCCACAGTGACCAGGCCCGCAGCAGCTGACAGCCTCTCTCATGGTGTTGTCATGTCAAGGGGAGGCTTTGTTAAAATGGGGAAAAAATTCTCCAGAGGAGCCCCCACTGAAACAGGAAAATGGCAGAGGTGGTAAAGAGAGGGGACTCTTTCACACCTGTCAAACACCCTGGCCATAACAGAGGGACGCTGTTGTTGCTCAGATGTTGGGAGGCCTTACACTCGGGTACCTAAAGTAACAGTACAGACTCACCATGGCCAGTTACCTGTCAATGACAGCACGTTGCTCAGGGCAACAAGGCTAAAGTTCAGGAGGATGCTCACACTCGAGGACGAGTCGCTCGGCTTTGATTGAATGTTTCATGCACGTTACACGTCCCACTCTGTCCGGGCTCTCGGCTGCTATTACTCTATTACTGTAATGTTACCGTTGTAAGGGTTGAAAGTATGTCAGCACTTCATCAATCTGAATATATGCCCAACCTCAAGGCTATGACCTTCACTGTATGGTTATGCCATTGCATTGCATTAGCTGTTTGCTTGTTGTCAGTGCTTCATGACACTGATTTGATAACAATGAGATGAACATTTAAGGAAGGCCACATTCTGTTTGCCCTGAACAGCGTTGTGCAGACCAGCAGTATATTGAGTTAGGATGGAACGATTCATCTGAGGACTGATGACCATTTCTTAGATAAAGATGTACTGTGGATGCATTTCTACTCATTGTGCTGGTAGTGTGTTTCACATTATATTTCTTCATTATTCTCTAAACGTCATTCTTTGAACTGTATATCTGACATTGCCTGTACTTTGTGTTGCTATATGGGATATTATTATCTGGTTATTTGTCCGTAGTGTATTAGCTTTGGGGAAGAATACACTAACACTTTTTTGGTTACTACATGATTCCATGTGTTATTTCATAGTTTTGATGTCTTCACTATTATTCTACAATGTAGAAAGTAATAAAAATAAAGAAAAACCCTTGAATGAGTAGGTGTTCTAAAACTTTTGACCGGTACTGTATGTGTCATATCACTATGTGTTCTACATGCATAGCTTCTGCCTCGGATGCATAAGTAACAGGCTTGATGTAAGAGTGAGTGAGGTGTATGTGAGCTAGCAGCAGAGGGGAGGCGAGGCATTTGGAGGCAACAGCCAGGGCTGATTTGCAGCTCCATTCCAGCGTGTGGGCCCTTTCAGGCCTGTAACAGGTTGACGTGATAAACTCCAGATGCAGCAGCAGCTCTAGTCAGATGTGGCATGGTACTCCCCCCCCCTCCTCCCCGTGCTCCTCTAATCTCGGCCTGGCTCTCTGTGGCACTGGGTGGCTCCAGCGCTCTGGATTTACACCTTCACAAGGAAGTAATTGATTTCTTTAATTTGTTTCAAGAGAAGCCGTTGTCAGCCGACCAGGCTGCCATTTTTCAAGCCACTTTAATTAAATGCCAGGTCTTTAGGTGTGATATGAAATTCGTTTGGCTCCTCTGATCTTCTACTCCACAGACAATTCATTAACATTTCTTATGTGCCTTTATGTTTTACACAAAGCTTCAAAAAGGAGCTCAACTGTGACATTTTGGTTTCTGTACCATATATTTAATCATTTCTTTACGTGCATTTAGACTGCAACGATAAAGTGTGTCTGTTCCACATAAGATAAAGCAGCCTCTGTAGTCTCAGTCTGAACAGGAATTCAGAGAAAGGATTACCTGAAATATCCATCCAGGAACACTTAAAGTTGTATATCATTGTTTTAGTATTATTGTAGAAGGTATTAAAATATGCCTTAAGCTGTAGTACAACTTTGACCATGGTATTATGTGTGACCACTGCTAAGTCCTGGCTTTATTGACCTAAATAAAATGCTCATACTCATAGAAGATAACTTGTCTTGCTGCATTTAGCGGTTCAAACCATTCTAAATGATTACAAGCTGGTTTATAGTCCATAGTTCTGTTTCATTTCCGCCCCCAAAATGTTTTGTCTTTCTCTAAACCTGTACTGAATATTACATTTGTGTAACGGCTCTCCTCTTCGTCTGATGATGAGGAATAGGAATCATCGGACCAACACGCAGCGTGGTAAGTGTTCATTGTAAATTTAATTAAATAAACTGAACACTGAATGACAAAAAACAACAAAGAGAGTGAACGACACGAAACGGTCCTATAAGGTGAAAAACCACAAAACAGGAAACAACTACCCACAAACACAGGTGGGAACAGGCTACCTTAGTATGGTTCTCAATCAGAGACAACGATTGACAGCTGCCTCTTATTGGGAGCCATACCAGGCCAAACACATAGAAATACAACACACAGAACAAAACATAGAATGAAAAACATAGAATGCCCACCCCAAATCAAGCCCTGACCAAACCAAAATAGAGATGTAAAAAAGGAACTAAGGTCAGGACGTGACAATTTGTCTGTTGAGTGATGCTATATGAGACAGGACAGCTGACGATAATTATCTAGTAACCGGGAGATACTCTATTCTCGCCCACAGAACAGGGTTGCATACACACCCCCATCCCCATAATATCGTCCTGCCTGCCTGCCTGCCTGCCTGCCTGCCTGCCTGCCTGCCTGCCTGCCCCGCCCGCACGCCCGCCCGCCTGCCTGCCCGCCTGCCTGCCACCCCACTCGTTCTGACTCGCTCCTCCTGCCTGAATCTCATGGAGATTCACAGCAGCTGCCTCCTCCTGCCTGCCTCCCACCGCCCATCCACACTGCACTCCCCAGCTTCAAAAAGGAGTAAACATGCTGAGACTCATAAAACAAAAAGGGGAACCTGCTCCAGGATACCACATTACCTCTCTGAAAGAGTTCTGGGTGAAACATTCCTTAAAATATATATTTTTTACACAAACGAGCTGGGATGGGAAGTGCAGCTTGTGAAACAAGCAAGGCCAGGATTTCAAAAGGGATTTTTGGAAAAAGGTTTGAGCATGAAATGGCCGAGGACGCGTCGTAAACGGTACATTAAAAGGAGTCCCAGATCAATTTCCCCAGCCAAATGCTGCATTACAGGAGTCATTTTGACAAAGTAGCCGTGTGATTATTTTGTATTTCCATTTGAAAGCAATTAGCTAGTGGCTGGGTCTTTCCCTTGAGTTTCTGTGGCTGAATGTAAGGAAAGACTCAAGATAATTGCTGTGAAATGAACAGAGCGCGAAGTGAAGGGAAGCAGCAAAACGTCAGGGTTCCCTCTCCACGGAAACGCCCTCTGCCTTTGTCGGTGCACCAGAAAATTAGGCAGCAAGCGATAACAGAGCTTGAATGAGTAAACGCCAGGGCCGAGTGATATTTACTCCATTCCAGGCTATTACAGAAATTGAGTGTTTCCCTGGGTCTCACGCTGTGCCGACAGAGTGGCTGAGTACAGGAGGAGGAGGTTTGACACACATGGCAGCGCTGCAGCCTCTGCTGCCATGAAGGAAAAGCAAGTTGAACAGCAAAACAACAACGTTTGTATAACAGCACGCACTCCATCCAAACACATGAAGTAGCTTAACTTAGCCACAGGTTGGCACTATGTCCGTTCACTGAACCCTGAAAGGACACAAAGAAGTTTGAAGAAATGGGAAGGGACTGACCTGGTGTTGTCTAATGTATCTTAGCCTCAGCCCCTGCACTAATTACTGGCTTGCTCAGAGGCAGCTGTCCCTTGGTATGCCTTTCATGCCTCTCTTAATTATGTCAGCCAGGAGAGAATGTGATTGTTATTGTCATTACTCTCGTTAGTAATTAAGCATCTATTGACCATCCAACATTCAGTCGGTTTCATTAGGCCTGAGGTTTGGAGATATGGATTAGTCTCTCCCAGCGTCACACAGCCAGGCAGGCATAGCCGTGGAGCACCACCACACAGCACCACACAGCCAGGCAGGCATGCATAGCCGTGGAGCACCACCACACAGCTCCACACAGCACCACACAGCCAGGCAGGCAGGCATAGCCGTGGAGCACCACCACACAGCACCACACAGCACCACACAGCACCACCCAGCCAGGCAGGCAGGCATAGCCGTGGAGCATCACCACACAGCACCACACAGCCAGGCAGGCAGGCATAGCCGTGGAGCACCACCACACAGCACCACACAGCCAGGCAGGCAAGCATAGCCGTGGAGCACCACCACACAGCACCACACAGCCAGGCAGGCAGGCATAGCCGTGGAGCACCACCACACAGCACCACACAGCCAGGCAGGCAGGCATAGCACCACACAGCCAGGCAGGAAGGCACAGCCTTCCCTGGGTGGTTGAGGTCTACAGACGAGAAAGAAGAGGAGGAGGAAGAGGAGTTGAACTGCGGCTTTTCTTCACCCTGTGACAGGGACAACCTTTAGCCCGCACTCAGCATGGAGGTGGTGAACGAGGGGAGTCTCTCTCGCCTTCACGCTGTGTCTCCATCAGTGACGCAGTGACTGGCTCTCCTGGAGGTGGCATGGCAGCCACGGAGAATACTTAGGCAGGAATGTCAAGAATCTGCTAAATCCTCAACCAGAGGTGGATGTGGGTTGGCCGACAAGAGAGAAGGGTGAGCGGTGGCTCGGGGGAGAAAAATATGACTTGAAACACCAGGGATTCCCTCCCATAGGGAAAGTGGCAGAAGAGGGTAGAATAATAGCCTCGGGGATGGGGGTTCAATAATCGTCCAGGAGTGACAAGCAGCCAAAAGCAATTCCTAACTGAGAACTAATCCCCACTTTTTGCGGGGCGAGGAGAGAGGGAGATAAGCTTGGAGGTTAATGCAGAGCCAGCTCTCCTCTGTCCTCCTCGGTGACAGCCCCTGACAGGCGGACTCTAGCAGCACGGCTTGTTTATGTTAATGTAGGCGGCCAAGCAAGCTCCCACGCTGCGCTCCACCAATAGAGACGTCAGAGGCTCGTAAGAGTGGCACGGCAACTTCTCACTGGGGCACCCAGAAACTCTGCCTCCACAGACGGGGACCCGCTAGGGCTCTACCAGTCAACCATGATTCAACCATCTTCTTCTGTGCACTTGATATGAACAACAGCCACAGTTTGCTTTCGAGGGCGCCATGCTCAACTGTCATGCCCTTTCTTTTAATGAACCTCAGAAACGCTGAAAATACAGTTTGAAAGTACGGTATGCTCAGTATCCTGATGTGTATTTTTCAAAACATTCTGCACAGTTAGAGAAATTATGCTCTTATTTTCGGCCCAGTTTATGAAACAGGAACACATACAGTGTTTCACACATTCTACTGTAAGTTTATTGTTAGATAACATACGGTATCTTTAACGATGATGGGATGATTCATGAAGACCCTCCTGCCAGTTTGTAATGGATCAATAACAACAATATGACTGCCTGTCCTCTGTATGTTCTTATCTCCATGTTCATCTGGTTGATACTCTGGGCTATCTTCCTCATCATCAGCCCTGTCTCTAACTGATGAATGGGTCTGCCTCTCTGACCTGGAGTCCCCTTGTTTGTGTCAGTGTGATGTAGGGTCTGACCTGTGGAGGTGACGCCCAGATTAGGCGGAAGCCAGGTGGGGACGTGGAAACAGATGAGGGGTCAGAAGCGTGTGAGAGATGCCTCTACCCTGGCGTCTCTTTTGGGTCTCCTTCACCCTGCCGCGTACAACCTGCGCCAGCCTTTCATTCTAATCTGACGATAATGATATTTGCTCAGGACGACCTCTGCATGCACAGTGTAATTACCCCTCCAGGTCTTTATGATCTCGCCTATTGGAAATCGATGGGCCATAAGAGGACCCCACCACAGCTTATTATTATCACTGCTTGGTTTTCGTTACAACGCGATCAGATTTAATATGTTGTGTAGTTTTTTACGTCATGTTTTTTTCATCAGCTGGGGTGGTTAAGCAGGTGTCTGGCCACTGTCAGAACAACATCCCCCAAAAACCTCAGCATGATGCAACGCTTTGTTGCTTACCCTTCACTTCACACTGAAGCCATTACCACAGGCTGTCATCTAAGTATAATCCCTTCCCTTAATGACACCTTGCTCTTAGTGGTACTCAGCACTATCAACTTCTGTCCATGCGTTCGAGGACTCTCTTCCATTAGATACTCATCCATGGTCAAGAACCCTTAGAATCAGTTTCATCTCCCTGTTGATTGAGACACTTCAGTAGGGCCCCGGCCCAATAATCGTCTGAATCTAGCTCCTACAGACCGTTTTCTGTGGCTGCCAAGGGCATATGTATGGCCCACTGATCTGGAGCGTATTGCCATTATTTCTGCTTTATGAGATCCAAACTTGTTATTTCAGGAGTCACAAATGACCTTCTGTCTCTTCCACCTTCCCTATCTGTTAGTGTCAGTGTTGTCAAGGAGATAAGAGGATCACCGGTGAGATTCCATCAATGGGGAAAATGGGCACTGCTGAGATTTATTATTGGAACAATGGGGATGACCATGTCTATGCAATTAAACTGTCATTCTGGACTTACATCTGGTATCAGGTCCATAGAATATGTCCTTAAAGTTTACCTTTAGTTTAAGCATTGCTTTCGGTGGGTTGTATGTTTTGAGTCATACTATGGGCTCACCAGCTCTCCATTCATTTTCTTTTATTGACCCCTGTAAAAGGTCTGGCTCAGTCAACAACTTGGAGTTGTCATGTTTTATGAGTGAAATTAACCTTATAACACAGCTATCAACATTTATTGTGCACAAGTGTTCCAGAGATTCCAGAATGCCTGTGACTTTAAAAACCCATCCGTGAGTGTTCAGCAGGGCCACTGACCCCTGAGCTGATAGTGGGGATAGTGTTTGGGGGTAACAGTTTCTGGTCGGTAGAGGTCACAAGTCGGAGTTCGAAGGAACAAACATGGAGGCAGAAATATGAAGAAGGATTCAATTTAAGGAGAGGGGCCAAAGGAGGAAGGTGAGAGGATTGGATGTGGTCGGTAGCAACATTGAATTGAGTGTGAAAAGTATTTTTTAGCTGAGGACAGAAAAGGTGACAAAAAGGAGAGGTGGAAGTGATCGATCTGTTTGTGCAAAGGTCAGAGGACTGCCGAGACACAACAGTGGGAGCCATGAGTGAAATAGACTCAAGAGGATAGGAGTGCACAACCAATGTGGATGGGGAAAGGAGAGGCACAATTAATGAGGAAAGGGTAACCAAGACATGGGAGATGAGATATGACTCTGTGCCGGTACCCCCTGTATATAGCCCCGCTATAGGGATTTTCTTAAAACTGCATTGTTGGTTAAGTGCTTGTAAGTAAGCATTTCACTGTAAGGTCTACCTACACCCGTTGTATTCATTGCGTGTGACAAATACGATTTGATTTGATTTGAGACTGGAGGACCGAGGCTGCAAATTACAAGGCTATGCTGACAGAAAAGATGGGATAAGGATATCTAATGTAGACATACAGTTTTATTTTATTTTATTTAACCTTTATTTAACCAGGAAGGGCTCATTGAGATTAAAATCTCTTTTTCAAGAGAGCCCTGGCCAAGATAGGCAGCACCAAGTCATCACAAAAAAAATACAGACAGACAACATGAAAAACTATAAGTAATCTAGTAAAAAACTTTGAATTCACAAGAGTATAAAACAGCAAATTAAAAACATTGAAAGGTCAGGGAATCAGCGTTAAAATCCTTCATCAGTGATTTAAAAACACCAATCGGGACAAGTTCTTCCAGTTTAAAAGTATTTTGTAAGGCGTTCCAAGACGATGGCGCAGAGTACATAAAAGCCCTTTTACCAAATTCAGTTCGGACATTTGGAACAGTTAGCAGGATAAAGTCCAGCAAATGAAGAGAGTACCCACCACATTTCTGAACAATGAAAATGCACAAATAAAAAGGTAGTAAACCCAAAATGGCTTTGTAAATAAAGTATACCAGTGACTGAGCCTACGAGTGACTAGAGAAGGCTAGCCAACCCTGGTATACAAAGTGCAGTGGTGCGTAAGGGTTTTGCAGTTTAAAATAAATCTCAAAATGCCATGGTAAAGAGTGTCAATTGATCTCAAACACTGAGTGGAAGCATTCATATATAAAATATCCCCATAGTCTAGTAAAGGCATAAATGTAGTTGGCACTAGCCTCCTTCTGGCTTCAAAAGAAAAACAGGCCTTATTCCTAAAATAAAATCCCAATTTCAGCTTCAATTTTTTTGTAAATTGTTGAATATGCTATTTAAAAGAGAGGCCGTCATCAATTAAAATTCCAAGATATTTATATGAGGTTACAACCTCAATCTCCTTGCCCTTGACAGGTAGTAATAGGTGAAAGGTTCAGAGGTCTATTTCTTGCATTAGAAAACACCATTAGTTTAGTTTTGTCAGTATTGAGGATAAACTTCAATTGACACAAGGTATGTTGAACAGTATAAAAAGTAGTTTGCATGTTCTGGAAAGCTTTTGTAAGAGATGAGGCACAATAGTAAATAACAGTATCATCAGCATAAAAATGAAGTTGTGCATTTTGGACATTTTTGTCTCAATCATTTATATAAATAGTGAATAAGAGAGGACCAAGTACAGAGCCTTGGGGCACACCATTCAAGACAGACATTTAACAGACTTAAGCCCATCAAATTGAGTGCACTGAGTTCTATCAGACCGATAGTTAGCAAACCATGCAACTGCATGCTCCGAAAGACCTACACTCGACAGTATGTCACATGAAGTAGGCACAAATCGAGTAGACAGAGGAAGGAGACTAGTGATGAAGAATAAAGCAAATTGAACAAAGGCAAAGGGAATAAGTGGCTGCGAATCGAATTCCAGACAGGGGTTGGTGGACAAGGGACAGATGAGACAAATACATTTTTAGTTTTTGGTCACAAATTCTCTGAAAGGACTAGAAGGGAAATGCCATCTCCCAATGAGTATTTCATTCTGCCAAGGATTTGTGGAATGCCGGTGACTTAAAGTGATGAGTGAAGTGAGAATGAAAAAGAAAGAGAATAAACAGTTCCAATATGCAGCTTTGTACCCAAGGACACGGAAAACACTTCCATCCTGCTCCATCATTTCCGAGGGATCTGATGCCATTGTGCCCACTGTCACATCCTACCCTACAAGAACACATCACCATACAGCAAATAGGCCTCAAATGCAATCTGTGGTAATGCCACACCCAATGGTCGATCACCAAACTATAATTTGGACCGTGCTTACCAGAGAAACAAAACTTTTAATGGTGCTCTGACATTGTTCCATGGTAAGGAAAATATACTGAACACAAATATAAATGCATCATGCAACAATTTCAGAGATTTTACTGAGTTACAGTTCACAGAAGGAAATAGGTCAATTGAAATAAATGTATTAGGCCCAAATCTATGGATGTCACATGACTGGGTAGGGGCCACCCACCAGGGAGACAGGCCCAGCCAATCAGAGTTTTCCCCACAAAAGGGCTTTATTAAAGACAGAAATACTCTTCGGCACCACCCCCCTCCGGGCTGGTGTGATTACACATGGTCTGCAGTGGTGAGGCCGGTTAGACATACTGACAAATTCTCTAAAACAACATTTGAAGGTGGCTAATAGTAGAGAAATTAACATGAAATTCTCTGGCAACAGCTCTGTTGGACTTTCCTGCAGTCAGCATGCCAATTGCACGCTCCCTCAAAACTTGAGTCATCTGTGGCAAAACTTCACATTTTTGAGTGGCCTTTTATTGTCCCCAGCACAAGGTGAACCTGTGTAATGATCTTGCTGTTTAATCAACTTCTTGATATACCACAACTGTCAGGTGGATGGATTATTTTGGCAATGGAGAAATCCTCACTTACAGGGATGTAAACAAATTTGTGCACAACATTTAAGAGAAGTAGGGTTTTGTGTGTGTTTGGAACATTTCTGGGATCTTTTATTTCAGCTCATGAAACATGGGACCAACACTTTACATGTTTCGTTTATATTTTTGTCCAGTATAGATCAATAAACTATTCTTCATTCTTCTTTATTGACAGCCCTATTACAGAGAGATCTGGTGTAGTATTTGGCTAGTGTTGTGTTATTGGTGAATGGGAGTTTAGGTGTGAATGCAGTGCAACCATCTCTGTTATAGTTCAAGGGCTAATGTCTTGCTTTGTTGAAATCATTTTCAAAGCTTTGCTGGCTTGTATACTCATCAGATTGGTAACAGATAATACCTTTCTAAACCGTGTCGGCATTCTCCCAGACAGTGTGAAAGAGTCAGAGGGCCAGTTGGCAGATTGAGTATATTTTCTGTTATTTTAACACCTACTGTGTGTAAAAGCAGTTGTATTCAGAACAACACTTCCATTCAATCATTTTCAGATAAAGGAGAACAACACTGTGGGTTCACCCAAAGAGACAGAACCTGTACTGTATACTAGAGGTAAAACATGACTATATATTAGAGATAAAACTCATGCGACTCCTAATCTTTTCACCTCTCGATTAAAAGCTGCCGTTGATGCTGTTTCAGAGCCGTACAGAAGATCATATTAAAGCTCTGAAAACCTACCACTGTTCAACATTGACAGAGCTTTCCCATAATCATTCCCCATTGGGATAGACTGGAACAATAAAGAACAATAACTATTTAAATGACAGCTCCCTATGGGCAGCTCTTCAGATCCATCTAACAGAGAATAACATTGAAGCTAACCTTGAATCTCTGCTGTGAAAAGTAGCATTTTCTCTCAAATTTGTTTGAAAGGACTTCTGGTTTTTGCACTTGGGGGAATGGGTATTGGACAGTCAAGATCTGATGTATTTTGCACTAAGCTCCATATAGCACCTATAACAATGTAAGTGAGAGGTTGTTTAGAGTGCTTCATATCTCTTTTTCAATGGTGGGTGGTCTGTATAGATTTACCAGGCATAGAGTAGAGGCTGCTGAGTGGTTCATTACCTATTCCTAAAGCCACTACTGAGGTGAAATGCAATGAGCAATATTTATTGGAGATCTTGGAATGCTTGAAAGGACTGCTGATATTATATCACTAAAACAATGTTGTTGAAGAGCACACAAATTTCCTATACATTTTTTAAAATAAATCCTGCTTACAGTAATTGCTTTTGACCCTTTTCAGAACCAGTTTTATTAGCCAATAAATAATAGCTAATGACTGATTGAACAGTCCTTGTTCTAGGGAGAAAATCTGGTAAGAATAATAACTCTGAAATACCTCATTTATTTTTTACTATTCTTGATGGCTTTTTGTGAAATACAGTTGCCTAGAGAGAGGATCCATATATATGTATTTCTCAGTTGTGACTGGCTAAATGATTTCTTGAAGCGGCTGTAGACTGGTCATTTCATTTTGGCACCTAATAACAGTCAGGTCACAGTGTGCCCCGACTGATCCTCTTTGATATGATCCTCGCACTTTCCCAAGCCCTCTTTCACAGGTGTCAATCATTACCTAGCTAGCACATTTGGTTCCTTGGAAGTTGTGGGAACATATGTTTTTGGTTTCACATTGGTCGTAGGAACAAAATAATACGTTTCCTGACCGATAAAATGTAACGTTTTTTGTAAAGTGAAGTAAAAATGTTGCCTGTTTTGGAAACGTTTAGTTGTAGGTTGCAGGGAGGTTTTGAGAACGTTTGAATTAAATCAAAAATCAAATCAAATGTATTTGTCACATACACATGGTTAGCAGATGTTAATGCGAGTGTAGCGAAATGCTTGTTGTGTAGCGAAATGCTTGTAAATGTCACTACACAAAATTTTCCCGGAAGGTTTTTGTTCATGCTTTTTTATCAATGGAAATTATAGGCTATTTGATAGTAATTAAATAACATTTTGATAATGTTTTCTGAATGTTACTAAAGTTCTCTTGTGGTTTTATTGAAAGTTTTCTTAACACTACGAACTATATGTAAAGGTTATTTTGATATGTTCCAATAAGACTTTAATAACACTGCTAGCTTATTTTGGGTTTACTTTTTCAACTCCAAGCACAGATACAGTAGGAACCATAGACATACATTTGCTTTAGGCATTCATTAGTCGTGCAAATTATTATTATTTTTATTTATTGTGACACAGCATCAGTGAGATTTGACCCTACAGGGTCTTCAGAAAGTATTCACACCCCTTGACTTTTTCCATATTTTGCTGTGTTACTAAGTGGGTTTAAAATGGATTTATTTGTCATTTTTTGTTCATGATCTGCACAAAACACTGAATGAAAAGTGGAAGAATAATGTGAACATTTGTAAACAATTTATGAAAAATAAAATACCAATATATCTTGATTACATAAGTATACAACCCCCTGAGTCAATACATGTTAGAATCACTTTTCTCAGCGATTACAGCTGTGAGTATTTCTGGGTAAATTGCTAGGAGCTTTGCACACCTGGATTGTTCAATATTTGCAGGTTATTCTTTAAAAAAAATAAAGCTCTGTCAAGTTGGTTGTTGATCATTGCTAAACAGCCATTTTCAAGTCTTGCCATAGATGTTCAAGCTGATGTAAGTCAAAACTGTTACTAGGCCACTCAGGAACATTTAATGTTGTCTTGGTAAGAACCTCTAGTGTATATTTGGCCTTGTGTTTTAGGTTATTGTCCTGCTGAAAGGTGAATTAATCTCCCAGTGTCTGGTGGAAAGCAGACTGAACCAGGTTTTCCTCTAGGTTTTTGCCTGTGCTTAGCTCCATTTAAAATTTTTATCCTGAAAAACTTCCCAGTCCTTAACGATTACAAACGCCCATAACATGATGGAGCCACCACTATACTTGAAAATATGGAGAATGGTACTCAGTAATGTGTTGTATTGGATTTGCACCAAACATAAAACTGTATTCAGGACAATAATTGAGTTACTTTGTCTTATTTTTTGCAGTATTACTTTAGTGCCTTGTTGCAAACAGGATGCATGTTTTTGAATATTTTGTATTCTGTACAGGCTTTCATCTTTTCACTCTGTCAGTTCGGTTAGTATTGTGGAGTAACTACACTGTTGTTGATCCATCCTCAGTTTTCTCTTATCACAGGCATGGTGATTTTAAAGTCACCATTGGCCTCATGGTGAAATGCCTGAGCGGCTTCCTTTCTCTCCAGCAACTGAGTTAGGAAGGACGTCTGTATCTTTGTAGTGACTGGGTGTATTGATACACCATCCAAAGTGTAATTAATAACTTCACCATGCTAAAAAGGATATTCAATGTTTCCTTATTTTATTTTTTACCCATCTACCAATAGGTATCCTTCTTTGCGAGGCATTGGAAAACCTCCCTGGTCTTTGTAGTTGAATCTGTGTTTAAAATTCACTGCTTGATTGAGGGACCTTACAGATAATTGTATATGTGGGCTACAGAGATAAGGTAATTATTCAAAAATACTATTATTGCACACAGTGAGTCCGTGCAACTTATTATGTGACTTGTTAAGCACATTTTTACTCCTGAACTTATTTAGGCTAGCCATAACAAAGGGGTTGAATACTTATTGACTCAAGACATTTTAGCTTTTCATTTTTAATTCATCTGTAACCTTTCAAAAAACATAATTCCATTTTGACATTATGGGGTATTGTGTGTAGGCCAGCAAAAAAAAATTATCTACATTTAATTCATTTTAAATTCAGGCTTTAACACGAGCAAATGTGAAAAGAGTCAAGGGTCGTGAATACTTTCTTAAGGCACTGTGTGATCTACTGTTCTCTATCCCTGGAATTAGTCTAATGCGTCACCAGAATGAGGCTAGCATGCCATGTTTTTTTACACATTCAAACAGACCCTATTTCAAAGAAAACAAGCACTTATTAAGATCAAGTCTGGCTATTTAGTGGGCACGGCCAACACACATGAACACACTTAACAAGTTAGTGGATGGTGAGAGTTTTGTTGACTCTGAATGCACTGTATGTTTTTAAACTTTTTCTGAACATTAACAACGTTTTCTTTTGTATTTTATGGAACGTTTTTTTTTTGTGTTCTGAGAACGGAATGTATTTGTATGTTTTTAATTAACATTCTTAGAACATTCTCATAAAAATGTTGCAAAAGCTTTGTTGTGGTTTTAATGGAAGATATTTTTAGAGCTAATTGATAGTGTAGAATTACATTTTATTTTTATTTTTTACTTTTAACATTTACAGAATTTTGCCAACAACTGACATAAAAGAGAACCATGCATTCTCTGAGCGGTCTTAGAACATCGTTTAGGTCACACCATTTTTGAGAACGTTCCCTGAATGTTGTAAAAATATTACAATAAAAAGAACCACACGGGAACTTGTGTGGAATGTTCTGTGGAAGTACTGAAATTCCCACAGAAGAACGTTGTTTCTGAACGTTCTCT
This sequence comes from Oncorhynchus nerka, assembly GCF_034236695.1. Lineage (NCBI taxonomy): Eukaryota > Metazoa > Chordata > Actinopteri > Salmoniformes > Salmonidae > Oncorhynchus > Oncorhynchus nerka. The sequence goes on along the minus strand of NC_088421.1, from coordinate 21,239,602 downwards.
GAACTATTTGAGAACATTCCCAATGTCAAACCAGTTGGCGAACGTTCCTTGAACATTACAAACAATGAAATTAAATGTAACCATGTTTGAACTTTTAGTAATCAATCTGGTAGCTCTTTGCACTTGTACCCGGCTGAAAATTGCATATTTGGACACTGATAAGTGCCTAAATTGGAACGTAGTGGCTGTACAGTAAGTATACATGATGTCAGAGCTCAAGGTCTCCGCTTCACAGCTCAGTATGGATTTTGACTGACAGCGGTTCTGAACTTGAGCACCGCGTGCGACAAGAAGTTGCCTAAGTCAATTGGGCAAATTGTTTGTTATCTCAGTGAGGGAAATGCTTTAAACAGGGCCGTTACCAGGGTTTGAGTTTAAGTGATGTTCATTACAATTGGAACAGTACAACTGTATCGCTAATAGGCTATGTGTTCTCCAAATAGCATTTCAGTTTTTAAATTGTACAGAAATGCAGTAAATGAGCTGCATTTGTCTCTGTCTCCTCTGCTTCCTCCTGCATGCATTGCAGCCAGCCTCAGCCTAACCACTTAGCGCCACATCACTGTCTGGCTCAGTAGCCTCCTCTCTGTAAAGCAAAGTTATTATGAGAACTTAGTAGCCTATTTTTTGCTCCTGCTGAGTTCGGCTCCGTTGAACATTAGCTTCTTACTTCCTTCTTCTATCTGGCTAAGTATTACTAGCCAGAGCCCTTCAACATTACTGCAATAAAAGTCTGTCCCGGCAGCTAGCCACTTGACTGACATACACTATATATACAAAGTATGTGGACACCCCTTCAAATTTGTGGATTCCGCTATTTCAGCCACACCCGTTGCTGACAGGTGTATAAAATCAAGCACACAGCGATGCAATCTCCTTAGACAAACATTGGCAGTAGAATGGCCTTATTAAAGAGCTCAGTGACTTTCAGCGTGGCACCATCATAGGATACCACCTTTCCAACAAGTCCGTTCATCAAATTTCTACTCAGCCGTGAAATAGTAGGCTGCACAAGCTCACAAAACGGGACCGCTGAGTGCTGAAGCGCATAGTGTGTAAAAATCGTCTGTCCTCATTTGCAACACTCACTGCAGAAAGCAACGTCAGCACAAGAACTGCTCGTCGGGAGCTTTATGAAATGGGTTTCCATGGCCGAGCAGCCGCACACGAGCCTAAAATCACCATGTGCAATGCCAAGCTTCAGCTGGAGTGGTGTAAAGCTTACCATCATTGTTTTTGTGGTTCGGGATAGGACCCTTAGTTCCAGTGAAGGGAAATCTTAATGCTACATTATGCAATGACATTCTAGATGATTCTGTGCTTCCAACTTTGTGGCAACAGTTTGGGGAAGGCCCTTTCCTGTTGAACATCTAGTGGAAAACCTGCCCAGGAGAGTAGAGGCTGTTATAGCAGCAAAGGGGGGACCAACTCCATATTAATGCCATGATTTTGGAATGAGATGTTCGACGAGCAGGTGTCCACCATCTTTTGGTCTAGTAACTCTATACTATGCACTACGATCACTACGATCTGCTTCTCTGAATTGCCTTGTGAAAGCCTATCACTGTAAGATTGTATTTTGTAACTTAGCTAGCCATGTGTTTGCAATAGAACACACTTTCAAATGATGCCCACCTGATCAGATTGCTATTTATAATAGACCGTTTTTGAAATGCGTAAACAACAACAGTAATAGTCAGATGGCGGAATGCAGGGCTGTGCTCCAAACAAAACAGCTACACGTTTGCCTGCTATACTTCCTCAATAGCACAGCCTGGAGAGCTCAAAAAACACCTTATAGTTGAAGACTCTTCTTTGAGTCATAAAAGTGCATTGAAATTATGTAGGAACTAATGTACACTTTGGAGAGGTTTGTGGCCACTTGGAGACACCAGTTAGTCCTCTCACTCAAACACTCATGTTGCTGAATGTACCCAAAATCGGAGTATTTTCAGATTTTGTTATCATCAAATGTGGCAAAAAGTACAGTAAATGTAAAATGCACATAAAATCAGCAGTTTAATGTCTGGATTCAGCCTTGTGTCAGAATAACTGTTTGTCCTCACCTTTAGTCTAATAATTTCCCCATAATCTCCAACTGTTCCCTTTTAATTGCTACCATGGTTATGCATATGTTTTTATATTTCTTCTGTAAGGAACATTTCTTTCCATATAGGCCAATTCCCATGAGTGTAAAGGGTTAAAGTAATACCGTTTTTTTGTCAAGTTCCTTAAACGTGATGAGAATGTTCCAAAGCCAAAAAACTATCCTGGCCCATTCCCAGAAAGTCGTGGGAAGGTTGTGAACATAGGACAACCACGTTTCACACCAAGCTCTAAGAAACGATATGGTTCTCAGAATGTTATGTGCTGGCTGGGTATAATCAAGCTTCGTTGGGCCTTTACCCCTAAGCCCCCTCTGGCTCCAGAGCAGAGTCGGGTTTCAGGAGAAGAGTGTTAAATCTGCCCTCATTCAGGGGAAGGAGCTGTTCTCTGACCCTGTGTTTATACCAGGGGCAATCATATCTCCTCTCTGTGTATCATTTCAAAATATATTCACCTCAAAGTGCTCTCACTGTCAGACATTTTACTGCCTATAGGCTGAACCAAACCGGTCACACGCTGCTGGCCGACCGAAATGGTTCCAACATCTGAATGAAAAATGCAGGATACAATATAGGGATTGCTTTGGGTGTACCTATAATTTAGGATGCTACAGAATGCCTTCTAGTAAACGTATAAAAAGGCAGAAGGAAGAGGCACCCAAATAATAGAACTGTTTCAACTGCCCAAAATAATATTCTATCTGTCATTAGTGCAATTATTTGGAAATGACGTTGGTAATGAAATGATAATGGTCAAATGAGAAGACATGCCTTGCTGTCTTCATGTGATCCACATAATGTTGATTCATGATTATTACATTAAATCTTTCTGGACTGCAAGGAGTATGGCCTTTGAGGCTTTGATGGTGTGCCATTGTTTCTACCAGTTTACGTTCATTTCTGTTATAACATATAACCACTGGAAAAAATGGTTATGTCTGAGGATTCAATGCATGTATTTCACTGTTTGCATTGTCAGTGTTACTCTTTCTAGTGAACTATAGGCCCCTGGAGCTGGATTAGATGTTGAGGAAGGAAGAGCTAAACCTCTGTTGTGCCTCTAATCTGTGATTGAATCCAGGGTAGGCTTCTCTGCCTCTCCACTGACATGGCTGGCCATGGAGCACAAGGCCAGAGCAGTCGTGCCAAGCCAGGGAGATGGAGAGATTGAGCAGTGAGAGCAAATGTCGATGTAGAGCATGGCTCTTGCAACGCCAAGGTTGTGGGTTTGATTCCCACAGGCGGCCAGTATGAAAAAGTATGCACTTCCTTAAAGTCGCTCTGGATAAGAGCATCTGCTAAATGTCAAATGTAAATAAAAACGGATAAAAAACAGAAAAGCAAACAGATTGACTTTGGTAAGAGGGCACTTTTAAAGTCCTCCCGAGTGATTGTTCCAAAGCACCGCTTTTTCCCCCTTCAGGACACCCCAGAGATGTGAAGTGTAAGGTTATAGTATGGCCCAGTGCTCTATATTAATGGTGACTTTGGCTCACCTAATACAGATTCTCAGGGTTATAGCCCCCGGGTGCCTGCTGAGCAGAATGCGAAAGCAAGAACAGACGATCCCTCTCCCCATCCCCTCCCTGGTCACCAGGGCCCACAAGCCCTCGCTCAAGGTTACAGCCCATACAGCCTGGCAGCAATGAAGCCATCAGCACTGATTCTAAATGATATCCCGGACTGGCCAGCACTTAACATATTCCCTTTCTCTTCCACTCCTTCTTTAAACTCCTGATTACCCCCTTTTCATGTTCAGATTATAATGCATGATCAGAGGGGAGGCTGCAGTTCCCGCTGCGAGGAGTAAAAAGCAAGGTTATAATCAAGGGGTCCCTCTTAAGGAGTAAACTGTGTATCGGATGTTGGGTATGTCAGTGGGTTTTGAGCTTAAGTCATTCTGAGCTCAAGCGTTGCTCAGTGTAAAGTCTTAAATGGCAGGACGGCAGGCCTCCACAAGCATGTCTTACACACACAATGCACAACGTTTCTTAGGAAACTGGCTTACATCAACCTATTTCAGGATGACATATGCTCTAGAATGTGTAACCTGTGAAAAGAAGCCATCTACCCAGGGCTGTTAAATGACAGCTCCAGGGGACACTGACGCCTTTTTGTTATTCCATCCTCATTGCTCATGTAGATTCCACTAATGCTCACTTGACGAGTAAAAATGTTATTCTAATGATGGTCGATGGAGCAGGTTTTTGCAGGTAGTTGTTATGGAAACTGCCGCTGCAGCTTAACTGCAGTAAGCTTCCTCTCCTACCTTCCCCTCTTCTTCTCCTGCTCTCATCCTCTACGTTTTGTGTGATGAACACTGCTTGGTGGAGTCCTTACCAGAGTGGACATTAGTTAATAGTTAAGGACAGAGCTATGATATGCTGAGAGTATTCATAGAGATGGCACTGACAAAGTGTCCAGGATCGGTGATGTTGAGTGTTGTGGTAAAATCATGAGTGAGGGGGGATTTTTGGGGGGGAGCATTAATTCCTGTGCTAGTCAATGTTTTCATGCCTTGGTGGCTTCCATCATCCACGTTGGCATATTTAATTCCCACATTCCTTATTTCCACTGCAGGAAAAGAAAATGTGAACATATTATTTTGTCATTTTAACAGGTCTCTGCACTGGGCGTGCACACTGGTTGAATCAACGTTATTTCCATGTCATTTCAATGACATTACATAGAATCAATGTGGAATAGATGTTGAATTGACGTCTGTGCGAAGTGGGTTGTTTGAGACTTCTCCTAGTCTGTATGCCTATCAGTGTCAGGGTGAAATGGTTGAGCAGATATGAGCGCAGAACCTATGAAATGGGAAAGGGCTAAGTGAAATGGGACAAATTGGGGATTTTGAGTCAATTCCGTCCCTGACTGTTATTTTTGTGATTGAACATTCATCATGGTGTGGAAGTGCTAGATGAGGAGCAGACACGGGGTCAAATTCCATTATGACCATCCCCAAGGAAGTGTTGAGATTGTGACATCAACTATTTAATTCCATATCCTTCAAGAGCAAGTAGGCTAGAGCAAACAACCAGTCATAATGGCAAGAGCAAAGCAAACAACCAGTCATATAGGCAAGAGCAAAGCAAACAACCAGTCATAGCGGCAAGAGCAAAGCAAATAACCAGTCATATAGGCAAGAGCAAAGCAAACAACCAGTCATATAGGCAAGAGCAAAGCAAACAACCAGTCATATAGGCAAGAGCAAAGCAAACAACCAGTCATATAGGCAAGAGCAAAGCAAACAACCAGTCATAGCGGCAAGAGCAAAGCAAATAACCAGTCATATAGGCAAGAGCAAAGCAAACAACCAGTCATATAGGCAAGAGCAAAGCAAACAACCAGTCATATAGGTAAGAGTTAAGCAAACAACCAGTCATATAGGTAAGAGCAAAGCAAACAACCAGTCATATAGGTAAGAGCAAAGCAAACAACCAGTCATATAGGTGAGAGCAAAGCAAACAACCAGTCATATAGGTAAGCTCAAAGCAAACAACCAGTCATATAGGCAAGAGCAAAGCAAACAACCAGTCATATAGGCAAGAGCAAAGCAAACAACCAGTCATATAGGTAAGCTCAAAGCAAACAACCAGTCATATAGGTAAGCTCAAAGCAAACAACCAGTCATATAGGCAAGAGCAAAGCAAACAACCAGTCATATAGGCAAGCTCAAAGCAAACAACCAGTCATATAGGTAAGCTCAAAGCAAACAACCAGTCATAGTGACAAGGACATGGATGTCATAGAAATAAAAAGGATGAATACACTGTGTTTCTTTAACTATAAGGATTAAGTTCATCTAAAGCTTAAACTATTTATTTGTGGAGTAAATTGACATTTATTTGTTTCCTTTCCACCGTTTTTAATTTGTTGATAATGGTTTGTGTCATTACTAATGATAAACATACTAATTCACATCCCCTGCCTTACACTTTATATAATAGCATCCTAACAGCTGTGGAGCTAATTAAACACATCTGGAAAGTTGGCGAGAACAATAGCAAACAATCGGCAGCATCACTAGTCATTAGCCATAGCTTGCCATCTCTGGATGAGTTCCTGCTTGAGGCTGAATGTGATTCCTTGGAGCTTTGTCTATTGATGACTTTTGAACTTCAGCTGGTTAAACTAGAATGATGTCAGTAATGGTCTGAGAGCTGGCAAAGATAACATATTACAATGACCCCATTATTGTTTCCATAGATACAGAATGATAGGGTACAGTTATTATATATTATATCATTGGCATCACTTAAGGCACAGCAAAGTCTAAACCAAGTTGGATGATTACAAACTCAAACATATTAGTATCTAATACTGTAACAACCCACCAAAATGCATAGGTTTGTTGTTGAGCCAAAACTGTGGTGACTCTTTGACTTTATCAATATGAAATGTTTGACTATTTCAGCTTTTGTTGTTTCGGAGTTAATGTGAATGTTTCAAGAAAAACAAAGTGGTTTTTGCAGTTTATTTTGTTTTATGTACAGAATATTATGGTAGTGTAACAATTAACATAAAATATGTTACATTAGGGCTTAATCTACAGTAACGTCTATGATGATAATGAGAAATGTAAGAAGTATTTTAGGTTATATTTTTACGAGATAGCTTTCAGATGACATTTAAGTGCTACTCCATCCCAAGTCCACATCTCACCTGCTGTCTTGCTGATCAGAAGTATGGATATACATGGATGAAATACATAACATAAGTCCACATCTCACCTGCTGTCTTGCTGATCAGAAGTATGGATATACATGGATGAAATACATAACATAAGTCCACATCTCACCTGCTGTCTTGCTGATCAGAAGTATGGATATACATGGATGAAATACATAACATAAGTCCACATCTCACCTGCTGTCTTGCTGATCAGTAAAGTATGGATATACATGGATGAAATACATAACATAAGTCCACATCTCACCTGCTGTCTTGCTGATCAGAAGTATGGATATACATGGATGAAATTATAACATAAGTCCACATCTCACCTGCTGTCTTGCTGATCAGAAGTATGGATATACATGGATGAAATACATAACATAAGTCCACATCACCTGCTGTCTTGCTGATCAAGTATGGATATTTGGATGAAATACATAACATAAGTCCACATCTCACCTGCTGTCTTGCTGATCAAGTATGGATAATGATGAGTATCTCACCTGCTGTCTTGCTTTTGTTGATCAGAGTTAATGGATATACATGGATGAAATACATAACATAAGTCCACATCTCACCTGCTGTCTTGCTGATCAGAAGTATGGATATACATGGATGAAATACATAACATAAGTCCACATCTCACCTGCTGTCTTGCTGATCAGAAGTATGGATATACATGGATGAAATACATAACATAAGTCCACATCTCACCTGCTGTCTTGCTGATCAGAAGTATGGATATACATGGATGAAATACATAACATAAGTCCACATCTCACCTGCTGTCTTGCTGATCAGAAGTATGGATATACATGGATGAAATACATAACATAAGTCCACATCTCACCTGCTGTCTTGCTGATCAGAAGTATGGATATACATGGATGAAATACATAACATAAGTTCATATCGAACCAATGAGATATCTTTTTTTAAGTGTTGTTTTAGAATACTCTGCTGTATTTAACCAGAACACAAGAACAGGGGAGTAGCTCATATTGGATGTTTTGACCAGGCATTGTTGAAGTGAAAGAGTTCCTCTGCTGACAGGTGCTCCTGAATATTCATTCGCAGTGAGCCCTTACCGATTCTAATCACTGTCAATATGTGCACACTTTCAACCGTTCAAAACAAAATATGTCCCTGCCCCAACTGCTTATGGATATTTGTGATGCAGGTACCAGAACAGAGAGTGCTCTTCAACTGAGCTTTGTGTGTAGGAGGTACAGTGAGGTCACTTGAGAACTCTGAAGCACCCAGCTCACATGCCTCAGCAATACACTGGTGGAGCACACTGTCAATCATTACAAATCTTCCCCTTTTCCCACACAAACTCAGTTGTACTACAGTCTGTCATGTAGTAGCTTGGTAAGAATGGCTGTTAATCTTCTAAATTAATTTACATTTTTCGAGAAGACTCAAACTGGAGTCTATTGGCATTTCTTACGGACTGTATTTACAATCAAGTGTAAGATAAACTGTACCTTGGCAGATTTGGATTTAGCGTGCCCTATCTGTAGAAAGGATTAGAGCATTCTTGCTGGTTTAAACAGTGGTCTTGGCACAGAACTGAGGCCTGTGTTGTATCATGAACTGGGACGAGAGAAGGTCAGAGCTAATGCCAGTCCCAGGGCCGACTGACTCATCACTCTTATCACAGTTTAACCCTCTTTCACTGCATCTTGATTGGTCACTCTTATGTGGAACATCACTTCAACCCTGGAGCAAAGGCTTTATCTATGATTCCTTATCATCTTCAACTCCACCTCTCTATCTCTCACACTCTCGCTCCCTCGCTCGCTCTGTTATTCTTTGTCTCCTGTTTCCCTGTCGGTTTCCCCTTCCTCCTACTCACCTTATATGAGAAACGTGGAGAAGGCCTCACCCAGTCACTCAGCAGGCTGTAACAGCAAGACATCTGGTCAAAACACAGAATGACACATCCACACTTTACTCAGTTGACGTAATTCATGATTTGATCACTTTTATATAAAATGTGGAATGTTTTTCAGAGGCATCCCACACACTATCTAGAGATAATCACCACTTTAATCAGTGAAAGGCAAGTAATTTGACTTTACAATGCATGATGTAAGATGGTTTATCACTAATTGTCAGTGATACATATAGGATGGCATCATGGCAGCGATGTTACATTTAGTGCTGTTACTAAAACAACTGTACAGGATCATTTCAAATGGGCCTACTTGGCATGGTACTTATTCAAACTTAGTTTGAAATACTGTATATTATGATAGCATCTTATGGGCTTTATATATATCATTTGCAGTGAAAAGTATTGTAAGTAATATGATTGTTTTCTACATTTCTGTGTTGTCAATTGGCCCCACAGAGTGCAGAATGAAGGATGTTGAAGAAGTCTATACGGAACCACACTTGTCCTTGAAGGTTCTCCTCCTCATTATTTCATACGAGTCAAACATTGTTTGTTAAATTTGACTGAGGTACATAAAGAAGCCTGGGTTCCCTCTGCAAATATTAACCTGAATGAGGAACGTGAAAGACATTTAGAGCTACTTAACAGTGAAAATGGAATATGAATCTGTACGTTATCTATAATTTATTTATTTTATATGTGCATTTTATTCATAATTTTGAACTTGTATTTTAAGTGTAATATACAGTATAATAATCCTCTAGAGTATGACCTTTCCTCACACAGTAAGCAGCGCAGGTTCTATTCCAGGCACTGGTCACCACCCGTCTGGACTGCTACAACCCTCTGTTGGCTGGGCTCCCCGCTTGTGCCATTAAACCCCTGCAACTTTTCCAGAATGCCGCAGCCCTTCTGGTGTTCAACTTTCCCAAGTTCTCCCATGTCACCCTGCTCCTCCGCACACTCCATTGACTTCCAGTCAAAGGTCGCATCCACTACAAGACCATGGTGCTTACCTACGGAGCAGCAAGAGGAACTGCCCCTCCCTACCTTCAGGCTAAGCTCAAACCCTACACCCCAACCCAATCATTTTATTCTGCCACCTCTGGTCTCTTGGCCATCCCACCCCTACGGGAGGTCAACTGAAGATGTGTCTTTTCCTACTAGCACTGACTTTGCTAATAACTTATTTATTGAGGAGAAAATGTTCTCACTACAACTGAAATATGTGTTTGTCTCACCTAGCTATCTGAAGATGAATGCACTGTAAGCAACTGTAAGTTGCTCTGGATAAGAGTGTCTGCTAAATGACTAAAATGTAAAACATGTAAAAAGGTCTAAGGTTCACGTTGCACTGACAAACTGTGCTACACTATTTTCAGTAAGATTTAAGGGGACAATCTCCTGGTGAGTCGTTTTAGGAGGAACAAAGTGGACATGAACTCAAAGGTGCCGGTAATCATTGAGTCCATCAAAGGCCCTGAGAACTGAGCACTGTCATGGAGCCCTGGCTGCTCCAGTCCCTCCGTGTGCTGTGCCCCCCCCCTCCTCTTCCCCCTGCCACCACACAGGGTAATAGCTTCCAGGAGCGGGCTGCACACGCGCGCCCCACTGGGCACGGCCACCCACTTCCCTCAGTGGGTCTGACCCCTGACCCCTGCCCTCCTGTTGTTCCTGCTCCCATTACACCTCTGTACTTTACTCTCACTGCTGCCTTCTTCATCTCCCCTCACACTCAGATATTAACAACACATTTCTGGGAACACCTTGAAGTCAGAGGTGGCAGAGTTTTTGGGCAGAGGATAGAGATCTGGAGAAGACCATTTTTGTTGTATTCTTGTTCAAGTCACATATTGTTATTTGCAGTGTTGTCTAATGGAATTGCATTATCAAGCATCTGTTTCTATGAGATAATCTGTGGGTAGACAGTGTTTAAGTTTCAGCATGGACCTGCTAATGGCAGATTACAACTATAAAATATTTTTTTCCCAGTGCCCGTGGCACAGAAAGGCATTGGAAATAAAAGCATAGGTATTCCTGCTATTACATGCCTTCACATATAACAGCCTGAGATCAAAGTTATCAACACATTACAGTCTCAGCCACGTCAATAATCGAATACATGTCCTTTTTGTGAGCAATGAAAATAACCAGCACCTTATGCATAAGTAATGCCAGAATAAGGCATTGTATGAAAGGGCCGGTCCGGTTTTCAGCGAGACCCATTCCCATTAGTTCCAGAGGCGAGTCACAGCTTACATCGCCTTATGTTTCCTCCGTGTTGTCATTCTCAGCATATTTTATAATGGATTAACATATTTCCTTCGTACACAAGAAAACCCTGATAATGAGAGTTATCATTCTTTATAATTTGTACCACTGATGATAATGGACTTCATTATGTGCCTCTTCCACTAAGCTGTCACCCTGAACACATTTAAATTAGCCAGCCCAGAACAGATCTTAAACCAAGATTATTCTTTCATTCAAGCCACCATTTGGAGCCATTTTGATTCCTTTTAATACAGCGCCTTTTCACTCCAGTGAGCAGCAGCCCTGTTTATTTGACTGTCACAACATTATAAATCACTGGCAGCTTTCGAAGCAGTGACCAGAGGGGAGAAAAGTCACCTACAGACAGACAGGGGAATGTAGCGGTACAAAGGCAAGCTCACTGACTAGGAACAGGGCAAGATGGGGTCTTGACCAAGGGCCCAAGGGAGTCAATGATGGGGACCATACTGTGCCTTATTCAATGAAGATAATGAATGATATTGGATACATAATTAAGGGCACTGTGTCTTGTGTGTCTTGTGGTGTTGAGTTAATTTTGCTCTGGCCTCAGGATGGAACCATGCAGACTTGAAAACAGTGAGGAATACAGTTGGGTGATGGGAGGCAGTCTTTTGTCCATTCTGATACCCAAAGTAATTGTATTACACACATTATTTGGTGGAAGTGAAAGTTGTTCATTCTGACATGGTTTTATTTTTAATTTGTTGAATGTGGATAGTTGTACAGGAAGTTGCACAGTGTTCTTGTTAGGTCAAACACTATTATTGTGACAATCCTCTAACTTGTGTGGTATCACATTATTACTGTTCTATTGTATTGTTGAACCGGTTTCTGCTCACCTGTTTTGGCCACACTACTAGGTTCTGAGGATGTCTGCAAGGCTGTGCCTGTGGGAAGCATGTTAACTGTTGTATTGACTGATGGAAAGGCTCCAGGCTGCTATCCCTGGAAAGGTGTAATTTGTGAAGCTCAGGAGCCTGCAGCATCTGCATTAACACCTTGGCTGTGGCGTCTCCCAGGGCCCAGGAGCCGAGGACAGTGCCTTCCCTTCACACCTCGTTACTCCTGTTCCCTCCCCTGACCTTCCCCTGCCTGCAGGCACAGTGTACACACCCCTGGAGACAGCAGACCAATCAGGACCTCTGCTCTGAATGAGTCTGTACAACCCCCACCCAAACACACTCACTGTCGCTGTCATACTCTCCATCTCAGAATGGGCTTATTGTCGCCAGAACTCATCATTGTCCTCTCGTCATTGACCTCTTGTATCAGGCAAAACTGGTTTACTTTACTTTTGGTTCATTTTGAATGGTTTCCAATGTGACCTTGCAGAGCGTCAGGCAACACCAAGGCCTTAAGACAAAAGTGTTGCATTTCATGTTGGTTATTGAAAGATTGTTACCTGAATGCTAAGTAATGGTCGATCATTTCAGACGACCGGTTCAGACTAGATTGCCTTGAATGAGCCGGGCCTCGGGGAAGGAAAATAGAGTCATCCAGGTGGAAAGGAAAAAGGTGGAAGGCAAGTTTGCTGTGTTTTGTCTCTGCTGCTCCTGGCCTGAAACCTGGATGTTCACCTTGACTGGGTCATTTATTTTGCCACAGTCTGTCTGAGTCACCTGGCACTCTTAGACGGAGGGGCTCAGAACAATTACATTTAGTCTTCATGGAGTGACGACACCAGGGCTGCTAAAAGTCACCATAAATGTAACTTTGATGCTCCGGCCCAGTCTCAGAGGTCACACTTAGTTAAGATACAAGTATTTTGGTCACATAAGAGTAATTGAAGAGAGCCTCAGCTCTGGATATTAATGACAGTCACACACTCACTCGTGTTTTCTGGGATTAAAGGTCCAATAACATCACAGTATTATTAACTCAAATCTACACACTAATTACAGCCTTGATAACACAACTTCAGCTCCAATCATACCCATGTTCCTCTGTTCCAGACCTCTATTCCTCCACCGTTTCCAGAACAAAACACAGGCCTACCGCGAGACACGGAGCCGTGAGAAACATGTACATGAGCCGTCTAGTCCGGCATTGTCCTCATCCCATTCTTCCACCTTCCAACCTGGGAACACTGCGTCCAGACCTGACGACGGAGGAAGAGGGGACCAGGCCTGTCTGCCTGGGTGTGTGTGTGTGTGGGGAGCCCAGCCGGAAGACTGGGAGAGTGGCGAGCAGAGAAAAGAACTGTTAATTGGTCCAGTCTGGGTGGCCCCTGTCAGAGGAGGCCTTTCATGGCCTTTTCATGGCTTCCTCCTGGGAGAGCAGAGGAGGAGACTGCCGGCCCGTAATGAGACATCGTACCTGGCTGCAGAGGGGGACTCACGAGGGTCACTTGTGGGCAATTAGGAAGAAATAATGAGAGCTCTCTTTCTCTCGCTCTGTCTCCCCCTCCTGCAACACACCTTTGAGAGAGGAGCGGGGGTTCATCAGACAACTTTTAGGGGATCCCGTGAGAGTGTGGCTCTAAGCTGGGAAGATAAAGTGGCATTGCAGGAAATGATCCAAAATGTGTCATCAACAGAAACTGATGGTGTGTCTCTGGCAAGCACGGATAGATACATGCAGTGACACAAGTACATATATATCGTCCTAAGTTCATACTCTTTAATATGTGCTTGTGTTATGTATGCTTGTCGAAGATGATGAACTTAAGACAGAGTTATCGTGACATACATGCTCATGACACCACCCATCCCAAAGGAGCTGGAGACGATAGATTTGATGAGCACCCCTGGTGCGTTCACATCACTACCTTCTCTGAGCCGAACCCAATTTATCCCCAACCCAAGAGGTAAAAGGGATGAGGTGTGAGAGTGCCTCAATACTAAGCCGAGGTGTATGCCACAGTGTCCATTATCTCCGGCTGGGACTTCCTGCTTTTCATGCAGCTCATGAGTTTCTTCCTGACTGACAGCATCTGTCTGGAGAGAGATTTTCCACTTCTCTGACAGAGATTGATGCCTCGCCTGTCCCCAGCTGTAATACCACTCAATATCCACTGCACTTAATATCCAAATGGCAGCAAATCAAAATCACCTTCAGTCTGAGACACGGGGGTAAAACAACTCGGCTAAGTAATGCACCATATTTACATGCATACAGCCAATTCCTTTTAGGGGCGGGAGGTGATCAAGCATTTACATACAGGCAGGGGGTTATCCGTATGGAAGTCTATACACACCCCCAGAGTAATGGTGAAGTATACAGGAACACCTTAACAGGCTATGATTGTTCCTGCTTTTTTACTGGTGACATCAGCCAAGGAAATGGATGAATAAACAAATTGAAATGGCACAGAAGGCTGAGCAGTAGAGAGCTCTACTTGTACTTTAAGATGACATTTCTCATGCATTGGAATTAGAGGAAACATTTTGAACAAAGGCGTGCGAACGGTTCCTGTTTGTTCTCGCTGATTTAACAGAGCATTAAACCCAGACAGAACCATCGTGTTGGATTGAATTTTTGCTCTGCCTTTGCAGTTCAAATAGTGTGTGTAACATCAAAATGTGCCAGTCCCAGAAAGTGAACCCATCAGCTGGGCGTATGCTCTTCCTCCCCCTACCACTGATGATTATCACTGATCCCTTCTCTCTTCTCTTGCCAGTGCAGTTAAAATAGTTGCTGTAGTTGAAAAATGTCCTCTTTGCTCATTCATGTGCTCTTGAAGAAAACTTGTGAAGTATTGGCGGCCATGTAACAGTGTGGTGATGTATTTTGTACAACCTGGCCCACTCCAGGACATGTTGCACATTACACATTTTAGAAGTATAACGACACAATCTGTGTTTTATTTCTGTGTGTTTGTTGTCAAACAGAATGAAGCATTGATGGCTCTGGCACTGAGTTGTGTGATATTGCTGGAAATGTGAAGTCAGACCCTGCTGTTGTGCCATTGAGAACGAAACATAACCACTATGGCGCCAGTGAAAATCCCTGCACTGTAAAAGCCCCATCTGTAGGCATGGCAAGACAGAATGTGTGTAAGGCTGTAAAAAATGAATGTGAGGATTGTAAGATGGCCAAGGGAGTCTGTTAAACTGATAGAAAATGTAAAGTGCTATAGTCATGGATGTAATACAGAATGATTGTCTCTCTCCCCTGTTTATTGGCTAGTGTATGGGGTGTAATGAAGATAAATGTTTGTCTGAGCCCGCGGGCCTGCTGCTTTGGTACTCTCCCTCCTTGGTACATACAGATGTGGACTCCAGACAGGCAGCAGCACCGAGAGGCCCTGTGCGAGGCCAGGGGAAAGGTCCTTGGGTGACTCACCTGGGTTTTATGCCTTAATGACTCCTTGTTACTCGCACAGCCATTTCCCAATTGCCAGCGGCACTTCCACCCTCTACGTCCATTAGGTGGAGGGAACACGGATCAATATGTGATGCAATTTCCCTGGAGAATGAGAGAGAGCCAGGCTGCTTTAGTGTGGCTACATGGGCTGCTCTCTCTCCCCCCATCCCCCTCTCCCTCCCTCCCTGCTTCCTCCCTATCTCCCCATCTCCCTCTCCCTCCCTCCCTGCTTCCTCCCTACCTCCCCATCCCTCTCTCTCCCTCCCTCCCTGCTTCCTCCCTATCTCCCCATCCCCCTCTCCCCCTCCCTGCTTCCTCCCTATCTCCCCATCCCTCTCTCTCCCTCCCTGCTTCCTCCCTATCTCCCCATCCCTCTCTCTCCCTCCCTGCTTCCTCCCTATCTCCCCATCCCCCTCTCCCTCCCTCCCTGCTTCCTCCCTATCTCCCCATCCCTCTCTCTCCCCCTGCTTCCTCCCTATCTCCCCATCCCGCTCTCCCTCCCTCCTTGCTTCCTCCCTATCTCCCCATCCCCCTCTCCCTCCCTCCCTGCTTCCTCCCTATCTCCCCATCCCTCTCTCTCCCTCCCTGCTTCCTCCCTATCTCCCCATCCCTCTCTCTCCCTCCCTGCTTCCTCCCTATCTCCCCATCCCCCTCTCCCTCCCTCCCTGCTTCCTCCCTATCTCCCCATCCCTCTCCCTCCCTCCCTGCTTCCTCCCTATCTCCCCATCCCCCTCTCCCCCTCCCTGCTTCCTCCCTATCTCCCCATCCCTCTCTCTCCCTCCCTGCTTCCTCCCTATCTCCCCATCCCTCTCCCTCGCTCCCTGCTTCCTCCCTATCTCCCCATCCCCCTCTCCCTCCCTCCCTGCTTCCTCCCTATCTCCCCATCCCCTCTCCCTCTCTCCCTATCTCCCCATCCCTCTCTCTCCCTCCCTGCTTCCTCCCTATCTCCCCATCCCTCTCCCTCCCTCCCTGCTTCCTCCCTATCTCCCCATCCCCGTCTCCCTCCCTCCCTGCTTCCTCCCTATCTCCCCATCCCCCTCTCCCTCCCTCCCTGCTTCCTACCTATCTACCCATCCCTCTCTCTCCCTCCCTCCCTGCTTCCTCCCTATCTCCCCATCCCTCTCTCTCCCTCCCTCCCTGCTTCCTCCCTATCTCCCCATCCCCCTCTCCCTCCCTCCCTGCTTCCTCCCTATCTCCCTATCCCCCTCTCCCTCCCTCCCTGCTTCCTCCCCATCCCCCTCTCCCTCCCTCCCTGCTTCCTCCCCATCCCCTCTCCCTCCCTCCCTGCTTCCTCCCTATCTCCCCATCCCCTTCTAGACGTTGTGAGTAGGAGAGGTGACGGGAATTGACTCATTCAATGATCTAATTGAAGTAAAATGTTATGCTGGCAGTAAGCATGTCAGCGGGTGCAGCGACAGTGCCTTGTCACAGACAGTACCCTGCCCGTTCCGCCCTCCTCCATAGGAGTAGAATGAGTCATCGCTCCACACCTGCCTAGTGGCGTGGGACACAGCGTGGCAGCATTTGGTTCGCCTTAAGACCAAAGGTCAACATTCATTTTGTTATTTTAAGCTCATGTGTATATTCATGGTAAATGGACTGCAAATGTGCTTTAAGGACAACCAAGTCCATATTAGCACAGCTTTACTCACAGGGAATAAAGCAATAGAAAGATAGAACAGCTGTCAAATAGTCGGTCTCATTTTTTCCTTACTCATTGTAAACTTTTTGCATAGTTCTCTGCATTGTGTAATCCATTTCGCTGTTAGAAAACCATTATCTTCACTGATGAAGGAGTGTAGGTCTTTTGAGTCAATACAAAACACTGAGGATGTATAGAATTTACAAATACATTTTATTTAGGCTGACTTGCCTAGTTAAATAAAGGTTAAAAAAAAATACAATTATGGGGTTGGATGAGTTATTTCAAGGCTCCAAACAGGTTGCTGACTTGTGTTTCCATGACAACAACATTTAAGATATACAGTATTTTCTACTTTGAGTGTCCTCTATTGTGTATTTGTAGAGACTGGTACAGTATGTGATCAAGATATTCACCATAATAACATACTGACAAATCAAATGTTAGTTTTCATTCGATCTCTGGATAGGCAAGGCAATGCTATCAAAACATAGATAGTACATGTAATGACTTGCCATGCCATAGCTTGATTCATTTTAGATAAGACATCTGAAAATGTACTCAATATACTAATATACTAATAATGTTGGTAATGTTGTTTATAGTTATTTTATGCATAACCAGAAAGCAAATAGAATGTGCCCATGTTATGTGGCAGGTTCATTGTTTTTCGGCGAACAGATTGTCAATGGAAAATAATGGATACTATACGATTAGAAAGGTTTTAAAAAATCATGTCAAACATCACAGCACAATTGAACAAAAATATGGCACATAGAAACCAAATGAGGGTGGTCTATGGTGGGAAGGCTGAGAGTGGCTGAGGGTTTGGATTCAATGTCTTATTGTTATGTGACTGCCTTATTTAAAAGTACCATGTGTATGAAATGTGTATGCAAAAGGTGTATGTAAAATGTATATGTAAAATGTATGTATATGTAGAAGAAAGGTTGTAAAAAAAACAGATATTTGTCCTCCGAAGAGGGGTGGTGGAGGGGTTATAATACATTAAAATATATAGAGAAAAAAAAGAAACAAAAAAAGAAACATCCTTTTTTTCAGGACCCTGTCTTTCAAAGATAATTTGGAAAAATCCAAATAACTTCACAGATCTTCATTGTAAAGGGGTTAAACACTGTTTCCCACAATTAATGAACATGCACCTGTGGAACGGTCATTAAGACACTAACAGCTTACAGACGGTAGGCAATTAAGGTCACAGTTATGAAAACTTAGGACACTAAAGAGGCCTTTCTACTGACCAAAAGAAAGATGCCCAGGGTCCCTGCTCATCTGTGTGAACGTGCCTTGGGCATGCTGCAAGGAGGCATGTGTCACACCCTGACCATAGTTTGCTTTGTATGTTCTATGTTTTGTTTGGTCAGGGTGTGATCTGAGTGGGCATTCTATGTTGGATGTCTTGTTTGTCTGTTTCTGTGTTTGGGCCTGATATGGTTCTCAATCAGAGGCAGGTGTTAGTCATTGTCTCTGATTGGGAGCCATATATAGGTAGCCTGTTTTGTGTTGGGTTTTGTGGGTGATTGTTCCTGTCTTTGTGTTTGTTACACCAGATAGGGCTGTTTTGGGGTTTTCACGTTGTTTTTGTATATTGTTCTATTTTCATCTTTATTAAAGATGTATCAAAATAACCACGCTGCGTTTTGGTCCGCCTCTCCTTCAACAGAAGCAAGCCGTGACAGCATGAGGACTGCAGATGTGGCCAGGGAAATACATTGCAATGTCCTTACTGTGAGACGCCTAAGACAGCGCTACAGGGAGACAGGACGGACAGCTGCTCATCCTCACAGTGGAAGACCACGTATAACAACACCTGCACAGGATCAGTACATTCGAACATCACAGGTACAGGCTGGCAACAACAACTGCCTGAGTTACACCAGGAATGCACAATCCCTCCATCAGTGCTCAGACTATCCGCAATAGGCTGAGAGAGGCTGGACACGGAGGGCTTGTAGGCCTGTTGTAAGGCAGGTCCTCACCAGACATCACCGGCAACAGTGTCGCCTATGGGCACAAACCCACCGTCGCTGGACCAGACAGGACTGGCAAAAAGTGCTCTTCACTGACGAGTCGTGATTTTGTCTCACCAGGGGTGATGGTCGGATTTGCGTTTATTGTCGAAGGAATGAGTTACACTGAGGCCTGTACTCTGGATCGATTTGGTGCTGGAGGGTCCGTCATGGTCTGGGGCAGTGTGCCACAGCATCATCGGACTGAGCTTGTTGACATTGCAGCCAATCAAGAAACAAAGATCTTCTGTTGAATCTGACAATCAATCTTAATGGTTGTACAGTCGTCTCAAATAAAACTGTGAAGGACCTCGGCGTTACTCTGGACCCTGATATCTCTTTTGAAGAACATATCAAGACTGTTTCAAGGACAGCTTTTTTCCATCTACGTAACATTGCAAATTTCAGAAACGTTCTGTCCAAAAATGATGCAGAAAATGTAATCCATGCTTTTGTCATTTCTAGGTTAGTTTAGTTTAGTTCATTTTATTTTTACAGGGACAGTGCACATTAATCAACGTTTCAGTAAAAGTGCCGGTTTTAGCCAGCCGGCTAATTTTCAACCGCAGTCCCTGGGCAGGTTATTAAAAACAATTACAATATAGACAATAGCACCATAGAACAAGCAAGACATAGCAACATAGGACAAGCAAGACATAGCATACAGACAGAGCAACATAGAACAAAAAGCAGCAAGACAAAATTCATAAAAGCAACAAAGTGTTTCCACACCTCACAAGCTAGACAACAGACAACATGGAAAGCGGCAACACACAGCTAGGGACCATGTTCACAAATCTGATTGACCTTCAGCCAGGTCTTCAAGCATTTTGTGAAAGTGTGATATGTGGTGCAGTTATGTGTGTCTGATGGCAGTGTATTCCAGACATGGGAAGCTCTCACAGAGAATGCAGATTTACTAAAGGTGCTTTTCCTTAGGGGAACTATACAGTCACCTCTCATGGCAGACCTTGTGGATCTGCTGCCATATGTCTGGGTTTTCTGTTTAACAAAAATATTGAGTGGAGGGGGAGCCAGGCCATTAAGGATCTTGAATACAAGACATGCGTCGGTGTATTGCACAAGATTTTCCCAACTCAAGAGCTCATGCTTTCTAAGGATGTGACAATGATGATGGCTATTGGGCTTCCTATCAAGCACTTTGAGAGCCTGTTTGTAGACAGACTGAATAGGTTTTAATGTTGTACAGCAAGCTTGGGCCCAACTAGTCAAGCAGTATGTTAAGTGGGGGAGTATCATAGATTTGAAGTACAGTTTTGCTACCTCTGTAGTCAAACAATTTCGTATAAATCGGAAATTAGCTAGATTGAATTTAGTTATTTAGTTAGACTACTGCAATGCTCTACTTTCCGGCTACCTGGATAAAGCACTAAATAAACTTCAGTTAGTGCTAAATACGGCTGCTACAATCCTGACTAGAACCAAAAAAAAATTGATCATATTACTCCAGTGCTAGCCTCCCTACACTGGCTTCCTGTCAAGGCAAGTGCTGATTTCAAGGTTTTACTGCTAACCTACAAAGCATTACATGGGCTTGCTCCTACCTATCTCTCTGATTTGGTCCTGCCGTACATACCTACACGTACGCTACGGTCACAAGACGCAGGCCTCCTAATTGTCCCTAGAATTTCTAAGCAAACAGCTGGAGGCAGGGCTTTCTCCTATAGAGCTCCATTTTTATGGAATGGTCTGCCTACCCATGTGAGAGACGCAAACTCGGTCTCAACTTTAAGTCTTTACTGAAGACTCATCTCTTCAGTGGGTCATATGATTGAGTGTAGTATGGCCCAGGAGTGTGAAGGTGAACGGAATGGCTCTGGAGCAATGAACCGCCCTTGCTGTCTCTGCCTGGCCGGTTCCCCTCTTTCCACTGGGATTCTCTGCCTCTAACCATATTACAGGGGCTGAGTCACTGGCTTACTAGGGCTCTTTCATACCGTCACTTGAGTGGGTTGAGTCACTGATGTGATCTTCCTGTCTGGGTTGGCGCCCCCCCTTGGGTTGTGCCGTGGCGGAGATCTTTGTTGGCTATACTCGGCCTTGTCTCAGGATGGTAAGTTGGGGGTTGAAGATATCCCTCTAGTGGTGTGGGGGCTGTGCTTTGGCAAAGTGGGTGGGGTTGTATCCTTCCTGTTTGGCCCTGTCCGGGGGTGTCATCGGATGGGGCCACAGTGTCTCCTGACTCCTCCTGTCTCAGCCTCCAGTATTTATGCTGCAGTAGTTTGTGTCGGGGTGCTAGGGTCAGTTTGTTATATGTGGAGTACTTCTCCTGTCCTATCTGGTGTCCTGTGTGAATTTAAGTATGCTCTCTCTAATTCTCTTTCTTTCTTTCTCTCTCTCGGAGGACCTGAGCCCTAGGACCATGCCTCAGGACTACCTGACATGATGACTCCTTGCTGTCCCCAGTCCACCTGGCCGTGCTGCTGCTCCAGTTTCAACTGTTCTGCCTGTGATTATTATTATTTGACCATGCTGGTCATTTATGAACATTTGAACATCTTGGCCATGTTCTGTTATAATCTCCAATCTCCTGGTTCCTCTCTAGGTTTCTTCCTAGGTTTTGTCCTTTCTAGGGAGTTTTTCCTAGCCACTGTGCTTCTACACCTGCATTGCTTGCTGTTTGGGGGTTTTAGGCTGGGTTTCTGTACAGCACTTTGAGATATCAGCTGATGTACGAAGGGCTATATAAATATATTTGATTTGAATCTCAATGCTGTGCATTACAGGGAAGACATCCTTCTCCCTCATGTGGTACCCTTCCTGCAGGCTCATCCTGACATTACCCTCGGGCATGACAATGCCACCAGCCATACTGCTCGTTCTCTGTGTGATGACAGGATTGTCAGTGTTCTGCCATGGCCAGCGAAGAGTTTGGATCTCAATCCCATTGAGCATGTCTGGGACCTGTTCGATCGGAGGGTGAGGGCTAGGGCCATTCCCCCCAGAAATGTCCGGGAACTTGCAGGTTCCTTGGTGGAAGAGTAGGGTAACATCTCACAGCAAGAACTGGCAAATCTGGTGCAGTCCATGAGGAGGAGATGAACTGCAGTACTTAATGCAGCTGGTGGCCACATCAGATACTGGCTGTTACTTTTGATTTTGACCCCCTCCCCTCGTTTAGGGACACATTATTTCATTTCTGTTAGTCACATGTCTGTGGAACTTGTTCAGTTTATGTCTCAGTTGTTGAATCTTATGTTCATACAAATATTTACACATGTTAAGTTTGCTGAAAATAAACGCAGTTGACAGTGAGGACGTTTCCTTTTTTGCTGAGTTTATGTATAGTAATAATAATGTTGATAGTGTTGTTGGTAGTTCTGTTTTTGCATATCCGGAGAGCAAATAGAATGTGCCCATGTTAAGGTTAATTGTTTTTTGGCAAACAGTTTTGCCAATTGAAAATAATGTTTGCAAGCAGTAGTTCTGTGCTCCGCCGGGTATCATCTTTACCTCGGGACGTTGGCTTTTGGAGTTAGCATTCGTTGCTGTGCAGATGGGAGAGAGAGGGGAAGTGGTCCAGCGGGTGATCAGAAAGTCTGAAACTGGCCCTGAGAGAGTACGACTGTCAGAGAAAAACCACAACACTGAGGTGAAGTAGGAATAGCAGTCCCCTGCCGAGGGACTGAATACTGAGCTCCCTCAAGTCTCCCACCACATCCTGTTTGGGAACACAACAACAGAACAGAACTTGTACAATCTACTAGCTGTTCTCTGTTCTCTTTTTTTCCCCCAATTTCATGGTATCCAATTGTTGTAGTAGCTACTATCTTGTCTCATCGCTACAACTCCCGTACGGGCTTGGGAGAGACGAAGGTTGAAAGATACACAACCCAACCAAGCCGCACTGCTTCTTAACACAGTGCGCATCCAACCCGGAAGTCAGCCGCACCAATGCGCCGGAGGAAACACCGTGCACCTGGCCACCTTGGCTAGCGCACACTGCGCCCAGCCCGCCACAGGAGTCACTGGTGTGCAATGAGACAAGGACACCCCTACCGACCAAGCCCTCCCTAACCCGGGCGACGCTAGGACAATTGTGCGTCGCCCCACGGACCTCCCGGTCGCGGCCGGTTACGACAGAGCCAGGGCGCGAACCCAGGGACTCTGATGGCACAGCTGGCGCTGCAGTACAGCGCCCTTAACCACTGCGCCACCCGGGAGGCTGGGGTCAGGGTTATCCATTCTAATGCACTTGTGAATACACAAGGGGGTAGGGGGATGTGGCGAACAATGAATTTGTTCCGATTGTGTCAATTATGTGTTGATTTGCCAGGAGATCTTTTAATGTTAATCTGTAGGTTGACTCCCTTTGATGTCGTGTCTAATCAACTCACCATGATAGAGTAGATGGGGTATGTTCCAGTGGTCACAGCCCACAGACCTTTCATACTGTCTCTCTCTCTGCCATGCTGCCTCTACCGAATGGAACACAGTTCCCAGAGATGAAGTTAATAAGAGAACGGAAGGTGAGGCTCGCAGGGAGAGAGGGAGGGAGAGATCTGTGGTTTAGGATCTAACGAAGAGAGAGTTGAGTCTCTGGTGTTAAATAATTTACTCCTCAGTGATCAGACCCCTATTTAATTAGCCCTTGTTCTCCTGATATAATCAGGCCCCCATCGCCAGCTGAGGTGTTGGGCTGTGAATTAGGAGGGGGGGACTTATATGTTCCGCTGCTAAATTACCCCGGGGGGGTTCAGGTAGAGGACACAGGGGCACACAGGGCCTGTTGGCTACACAACACAACACTGAGGCTAACAGTAACAACACTAACAAAGCCTCAGTGACTGTGATAACTCTGTAAACAGGTCATGTCTACCACCTCTCATGTATCCACTTTATAGGTGTTAGCCTCCTTATTGCCCTGCCTCTAAACATGTTATACAAGCATGAGTGGATGTGAATGTACATAGATCAATGTTGCTGAGCCAAGTTGTTATTGAATGGAGGACATCTGGCCATCTTGCTGGGTATCACTGTGTTGTCTGATCCCTGTTCTCCTGCACATGATAGTGGGGTGCTCACGGTCAGTGCAACCAAGCATTTTGTTGCCCACAGAGACCCGACCGACACCACCCTGCTCTCAGAGAGCTCATTTGCTGTGCTGCTGCAGCCAAAAATAAATGTCTGAAGTGGAAAATCACACCTGATGGCCTGCTAGAGTTGGCTTTCAAGCCCGATGATGGTAGTCTGGAAGTCTTTGTACAAATCAATTTTCGGGAAAATGGGTTTATGATTTAAAAAAAAGAAAGGCCGGACAGAAATCCAGACGATCCACTGTCCTTCAGTAAAAGCTACAGGTTCAGAGCAGTGGCGGTCGGTTGTGTTAAAGATGAGGGAGGACAATTTTTTTTATAAGCATGGCCTTATTTCTATTACAGCATATTGGATGACTGTCATTCATATTCCATTTACCCAGCACAATGTAACATCAATAAGTTTAGGCTACTACATGATAATCACATTTTCCCTATACCCATCATGAGGTTGCTACAACCGTAGCCTATGAATGAAAGTTTACAATGTAGGTGCACAGGTTGAGAGAAATGTGAGTAATAAAGGTAACAGACATTGACACATTCAATATCGCCTTGAACACTCTGGCCTGCATCTAGCTGATCTAAGGCGTAATCATTAGTCCAACAGTTGCAAATGAGAGTTTCTATTGGACAAATTCAGGTATGTTTATTCCCGTTTTTTTCCACTTGCTTCCGTTTAAGAAAAGTTTTCAACAGAATCGGTGGAATGAATACACCCCTGATCACATGCAAACACAGTTAATTATCATAGCAGCCACATACAAACAGCATGATCCCTTTGATCGTTGTATATACACTACCGTTCAAAGGTTTGGGGTCACTTAGAAATGTCCTGTTTTTGAAAGGAAAGCACATTTTTTTGTCCATTAAAATAACATCAAATTGATCAGAAATACAGTGTAAACATTGTTAATGTTGAAAATGACTATTGTAGCTGGAAACAGCAGATTTTTAATGGAATATCTACATAGGCCTACAGAGGCCCTGTCACACCCTGATCAGTTTCACTTGTCCTCATTATTGTCTCCACCCCTTCCAGGTGTCGCTTGTTTTCCCAAGTGTATTTATCCCTGTGTTTCCTGTCTCTCTGTCTCTCAGTTCGTCTTGTTTTCCCCAGTGTATTTATCCCTGTGTTTCCTGTCTCTCTGTGCCAGTTCGTCTTGTATGTTAGTCAAGTCAACCAGTGTGTTTTTCCCCATACTCCTTTTGCTATTCTCTTTTTGATAGTCTTCCCGGTTTTGACCCCTGCCTGACTGAACTACTTTCCTGCCTGCCTGATCATCCTGCCTTGATTCTGCCTGCCATTCGGTACCTTTTGGACTCTGAGCTGGTTTTGACCTTTTGCCTGTACACGACCATTCTCTTGCCTTACCTTATTGGATTAATAAATATTGTAAGACTCCAACCATCTGCCTCCTGTGTCTGCATCTGGGTCTCGCCTTGTGTCATGAAACTGTTGTCCTGATTAAAGACACAATAAAACAGGCCTTCTTTAGACTAGTGAAGGGAGTAGTACACAGCATTGTACGAGATCTTCAGTTTCTTGGCAAGTTCTCGCATGGAATAGCATTCATTTCTCAGAACAACAATAGACTGATGAGTTTCAGAAGGAATTTTGAGCCTGTAATCGAACCCACAAATGCTGATGCTCCAGATACACAACTAGTCTAAAGAAGAACAGTTTTATTGCTTCTTTAATCAGAACAACAGTTTTCAGCTGTGGTAACATAATTGTAAAAGGGTTTTCTAATGATCAATTAGCCTTTTAAAATGATAAACTTGGATTAGCTAACACAACATGCCATTGGAACACAGGAGTGATGGTCGCTGATAATGGGCCTCTGTACACCTACGTAGATATTCCATAAAAAATCTGCCATTACAATAGTCATTTACAACATTAACAATGTCTACACTGTATTTCTGATCAATTTGATGTTATTTTAATGGACCAAAAATGTGTTTTTCTTTCAAAAACAAGGACATTTCTAAGTGACCCCAAACTTTTGAACGGTAGTGTATATGCTTCCAAACTTGATTGGTAAGATTGTGATTCCTATTTCATTACTATGTCTCTTGGCAGGTAATTTGCTTATTAAGCAGACATCACAAACATTCCATGTCATAGATATTTATGGAATATACATGTATGTCTGACTGATTTTGATCATTGAATGGATCATTTTGCATGTGATGATTCACACGATGAAAGAATGTTTAGAAGTTGTGACGAGTATGACAATTTCACTGAGAATCAACTCAGTTTTGATCAACAAGCCATGTGCATTTGTACTTACTCTTTTGCACACGTGCCAAAACGTGCAATTTGCTTAAATAAATAAGAAATTCAAATCTGTTGTGAACAAGAAACTAATTGTTCAGAGATTTAAACTTGTTGTTTTGAAGAAGAGAATTGAGCCAAAGCGCTTGAGAAAAACTGTAACAAATGTACCTGGCTGGTGACGTCACCAGGCAGTCCAAAACGCCATCCCACCAAAACAGGCTGCAATTTCAGGTCTTTTTAAACAGCTCTTACACTAAAGGGCATTATCATACTTTTCACAAATACACAGTATTATTCCAATCAGTGGAAACATACACTGAGTGTACAAAACATTAAGGACACCTGGTCTTTCCATGACGTAGACTAACTAGGTGAATCCAGGTGAAAGCGATGATCTGTTATTGATGTCATTTGTTAAATCCACTTCAGTCAGTGTAGATGAAGAGGAGGAGACAGGTTAAATAATATTTTTTTACCCTTGAGACAATTGAGACATGGATTGTGTATGTGTGCCATTCAGAGGGTGAATGGACAAGACAAAAGTTTTAAGTGCCTTCTAACTGGGTATGGTAGTAGGTGCCAGGTGCACCGGTTTGTGTTAAGAACTGCATCGCTGCTGGGTTTTTCACGCTCAACAGTTTCCCGTGTGTATCAAGAATGGTCAACCACCCAAAGGACATCCTGCCAACTTGACACAACTGTGGGAAGCATTGGAGTAAACATGGGCCAGCATCCCTGTGGAACCTTTTCGACATGCCACAAGTCCATGAGTCCATAGAGTCCATGCCACGATGAATTGAGGCTGTTCTGAAGGAAAGGGGGGAGGTGGTGCAACTCAATATTAGGAAGGTGTTCCTAATGTTTGGTATACTCAATGCATATAAAGTACAGGAATATCACGTTTTTGACTGCACTGGGCCTTTAAGCTGGAGTCGTGTCCTGCTGGCTCTGTGAGGAGGCCCAGGTTTGATAAGCGCCACGCAGAGGAGAAAATAAGAGAAAAGTATGCTGTGTCCTGCTGAGGTAATTTGTCTTGGGCCTTAAAGTGCTTACTTATACTGCAGGGGGACTTATACACAAGAGCTGACATGGGAGACACAGAGAAGATGGAGAGAACAGTGTGAGAAACTGGTCCAGTCACAATGGAGATTGGTGGCTTTAGCAGAGAGCAGGAGAGAGAGAGGGACTGAGAGGGAGTGAGACTGAGACATCAGGTAGGAGTAGGGGGTAGATTAGTGTTAACAGCCTACTGGTGTTAAAACAGCTGTTCTACTGTGGCGCTATCCATCATAGCACCTTTTGCACACACACGCATGCACACGCACACACACATGCACGCTCAAGTGCTTGCACAGGGACAGACCGAAGCGCGCACACACACACCTTTTCAAACCTACACAGACATACACACCATGGCCTGTAGCCGTCACACTCTCCTCTCCAACCTCTCCTGGTTAAACTTTGGCCCATTTTTATAGGAATGCTGCGGTAGTGAAGTGTACAGTAAGCACCTGTGACATCTTTGCCGGTGCCAAGAGCCCACACATCAGCCAGAGTTGACAGCATGGATGCCACATGCCTGAGGGCCCCGCAAATTTCCCCTACATAATTGCATCCCATGTCAACCTGTGACAAGTCAGCCTCAACCAACGCTGGAGCGCACTAATCACCGGCCAGTCCTCCTCTCCTCCACCTCCTCTACCTTGTTGCTTATCACTCTCTCTCTCTCTCTCTCTCTTTCCCTTCTCTCACTCACTCCCTCTCTTTTCTCTGTCTCCTACTTTAGCAGCCATTACGTCTGTATTACCTCCAGCCATCAATGTGAGTCACCAATGAATGCAGAGCTTTCTCATTAGGGCCCTTCTTTACATTCCTGTTAATATAGCTGTTTGTCATTTATTTTACCTGTCATTCTTACTGGCAGTTACTGTCAGTGTTGTATGCTTTGATCATTTGACTCATTTTCAGTTATTTACAAATCAAATTATGAAAAGAGGCAGCGACTGAAAATAATAACTGTCAATCTGGTCTCCCAGGACAACTGGCTGATGATTCATATTCTACCGGATGGTTCGTTGGAAATTTGGGTTAGATTTGGAAAGATAGCGACTGTTGAGCAATGTCACTGTTCATCACTGTACACCTGGGTTGATGGTAGAGTGTCTGTGTGTCACTCTAGTATATGTGTGTTGGCTTATGCTGTTTATGTTGATGTATTTGACTCTAATATTGTCTGTGATTCGGTGTGTCTGTGATTCTATGTCTGTGGTTCTGTTTGTGATTCAATGTGTGTCTCTGTGCGTCTGTGATTCAGTGATTCATTCTGTGTCTCTGTGTGTCTGTGATTCAGTGATTCAATGTGTGTCTCTGTGCATCTGTGATTCAGTGATTCAGTCTGTGTCTCTGTGCGTCTGTGATTCAGTGATTCAATGTGTGTCTCTGTGCGCCTGTGATTCAGTGATTCAGTGTGTGTCTGTGTTTACAGTATGTTAATCAGTTATTCAGTGTGTGTCTCTGTGCGTCTGTGATTCAGTGTGTGTGTCCTGTGTGACATGGTTACAGTGCCTCCTGTCTTCCTCAGATTGAGGTGAGAGCAGCCAGGTGGGTCTGGGCATGCCTGGTGCCACGGTAACTGGATGTGATAGCTGGCCTCTGGGGATCTCTGCCTTAGAAGTGCTAAACGAGCCAAGCAGAGCAATCACTGTGGGTGTGTGTATCCGTGTGTCTGTGTTTGTGCGTCGGTCTGCAATACTGTGTCTGTCTGCGTGTGTTTGTTGCATTTATCCCAGGACTAAATATACCCTAGAGGCTATGATAAGATAAAACCTCTATAAAGTATTAAATGTTGCCAGGTAACAAGGCTTTGTAGCGACAGATAAACACGAGGCCACTACCTGGCTCCAGGAGGATGATGCTAAGCGTAGCAGACATTCCCCATTTGGTGGTGCTGTCGGGTCAGCTGCCCAAAGGGCTCCAGTCACAGGGCTGGTGACAAGACTTACCGGGTTTGGGTGTGTTGAGGGTAAACTCCCCATCACCACCCCTCACCCCTTATCTCAATGTGATTCTTAGCCTGGAGCTACACCCCCCCCCATATTGGAATTGACTTAATTAAATGAGGGAAACATTGCCGAGGGTTCTCCCGCGAGAGGCGACATGTAGGGGTATGTGCTTGTGTGTGCTCTCTGTCCTCTTTAAACACCAGCAATCTGCCGAATGAAGCTTATGCATATAAAACAAAGCAAATCACTGTGTGTATGCATATCCGTGTGTGCACATTTACTGATGCGTGTGTGTGTATACAGTATGTGTGGGTACAGTGAGTTGTTGCCGCGGACCAGCAGAGGCCTCGGTGGTGGTGGTGAGACAGTAGAGACCAGGCAGGTTGGATGATGGTGACGGGGGGCCGAGAGGAGAGCCCACCCCGCCACGCGCTGCACCGGCCGAGGTGAATGCCAAGGAGTCTCAGAGCCACTCCATCAAGCAGGACCCCCCGGGGGAGCGCCAAGCCAATGAATTACACATTAGATCATTGTTACAGGATCATAACAGTGATCTAATTGCCAATTTCTCTTTTTAATTGAATTTGGTGGAGTGAAGAGGACAGAGAATAGGATTCCAGGGACTTTGTGGGACGACGGAGGGAGCAGATTGGACCTGGTGTGCTGGTGTGCCGGGCCCCATAGTTAATGAGGAAAAAAAGACTGAGCGTGACATTCATCGTCAAACTAAGCGTTACGGCGGAAAATGTCAGAACCAATATTCTTCCTAATGCTTCTTGTCCTGCTCATATGAGACATAGATGATTCCGTTGAGACATAGATGATTCCTTTGAGACATAGATGATTCCTTTGAGACATAGATGATTCCGTTGAGACATAGATGATTCCGTTGAGACATAGATGATTCCGTTGAGATGTAGATGATTTCGTTAATATGTAGATGATTCCGTTGAGACGTAGATGATTTTGTTGAGAGACGTAGATGATTCCGTTGAGACGTAGATGATTCCGTTGAGACATAGATGATTCCGTTGAGACATAGATGATTCCTTTGAGACATAGATGATTCCGTTGAGACATAGATGATTCCGTTGAGATGTAGATGATTTCGTTAATATGTAGATGATTCCGTTGAGACGTAGATGATTTTGTTGAGAGACGTAGATGATTCCGTTGAGACGTAGATGATTCCGTTGAGATGTAGATGATTTCGTTAATATGTAGATGATTCCGTTGAGACGTAGATGATTTTGTTGAGAGACGTAGATGATTCCGTTGAGACGTAGATGATTCCGTTGAGATGTAGATGATTTCGTTAATATGTAGATGATTCCGTTGAGAGACGTAGATGATTCTGTTGAGACGGAGATAAATCCGTTAATATGTAGATGATTCCGTTGAGACGTAGATGATTCCGTTGAGACGTAGATGATTCCGTTGAGACATAGATGATTCCGTTGAGACATAGATGATTCCGTTGAAACAGATGATTCTGTTGAAACAGATGATTCCGTTGAGACAGATGATTCCATTGAGACATAGATGATTCCTTTGAGACATAGATGATTCCGTTGATACATAGATGATTCCGTTTAAACAGATGATTCCGTTGAGACATAGATGATTCTGTTTAAACAGATGATTCCGTTGAGACATAGATGATTCCGTTGAGACATAGATGATTCCTTTGAAACATAGATGATTCCATTGAGACATAGATGATTCCTTTGAAACATAGATGATTCCATTGAGACATAGATGATTCCATTGAGACATAGATGATTCAATTGAGACATAGATGATTCCATTCAAACATAGATGATTCCATTGAAACGTAGATGATTCCGTTGAGCGATTTTGCAGGTTTTCCTACTTACAAAGCATGTAGAGGTTTGTAATTTTTTATCATCGGTACACTTCAACTGTGAGAGACGGAATCTAAAACAAAAATCCTGAAAATCACATTGTATGATTTTTAAGTAATTAATTTGCATTTTATTGCATGACATAAGTATTTGATCACCTACCAACCAGTAAGAATTTCGGCTCTCACAGACCTGTTAGTTTTTCTTTAAGAAGCCCTCCTGTTCTCTACTCATTACCTGTATTATTAACTGCACCTGTTTGAACTCGTTACCTGTATAAAAGACACCTGTCCACACACTCAATCAAACAGACTCCAACCTCTCCACAATGACCAAGACCAGAGAACTGTGTAAGGACATCAGGGATACAATTGTAGACCTGCACAAGGCTGGGATGGGCTACAGGACAATAGGCAAGCAGCTTGGTGAGAAGGCAACAACTGTTGGCACAATTATTAGAAAATGGAAGAAGTTCAAGATGACGGTCAATCACCCTCGGTCTGGGGCTCCATGCAAGATCTCACCTCGTGGGGCGTCAATGATCATGAGGAAGGTGAGGGATCAGCCCAGGACTACACGGCAGGACCTGGTCAATGACCTGAAGAGAGTTGGGACCACAGTCTCAAAGAAAACCATGAGTAACACACTACGCAGTCATGGATTAAAATCCTGCAGCGCATGCAAGGTCCCCCTGCTCAAGCCAGCGCATGTCCAGGCCCGTCTGAAGTTTGCCAATGACCACCTGGATGATCCAGAGGAGGAATGGGAGAAGGTCATGTGGTCTGATGAGACAAAAATAGAGCTTTTTGGTCTAAACTCCACTCGCCATGTTTGGAGGAAGAAGAAGGATGAGTACAACCCCAAGAACACCATCCCAACCGTGAAGCATGGAGGTGGAAACATAATTCTTTGGGGATGCTTTTCTGCAAAGGGGACAGGACGACTGCACCGTAATGAGGGAGGATGGATGGGTCCATGTATCGCGAGATCTTGGCCAACAACCTCCTTCCCTCAGTAAGAGCATTGAAGATGGGTCGTGGCTGGGTCTTCCAGCATGACAACGACCTGAAACACACAGCCAGGGCAACTAAGGAGTGGCTCCGTAAGAAGCATCGAAAGGTCCTGGAGTGGCCTAGCCAGTCTTCAAACCTGAACCCAATAGAAAATCTTTGGAGGGAGCTGAAAATCCGTATTGCCCAGCGACAGCCCCGGTACCTGAAGGATCTGGAGAAGGTCTGTATGGAGGAGTGGGCCAAAATCCCTGCTGCAGTGTGTGCAAACCTGGTCAAGAACTACAGAAACATATGATCTCTGTAATTGCAAACAAAGGTTTCTGTACCAAATATTAAGTTCTGCTTTTCTGATGTATCAAATGACGATTCCATTGAGCACAATATGGAGGAATAATGAATCTACAGCATGATAACATGTGTTGTCATTGACAGGACGTCATTAAATCAGTTTTACAACCAAACACAAACCCTGAATCCTTCCACTCACATGACTGCCCTCAATTCTCCATTTAAAATGTTGATGATCAATCTTAACAGAGTACCCCTTGGCCAGGTCAGTGCTACAGTGCACACTGCCTCCTCTCACAGATGCTGCTGCCCTACCTATCCTACAGGCCTGGGATCAGTTTCAGTGTTGGCCCCCAGTGCTAATGGCCTTAATGGAACCTGTGGGGCGCTGTTCTTTGACTTGGGATATGATAATTGCCATTTGCCTCTGTCTGTGTCCGTGGCCCCGCCACCCCCAGCGCTGCACAGCCAACTCGACTCTAAATGAGCTTGCCACTGTTTTCTGATTACTGCCCAGTTAAATAAGATGAGATAAGTTAGAACACATCTCTCCCCGAGCCGAGCTTGAGAGCTGACAACTCCCATACATCTGCCAGCCAGGGCTATGGCAATTGAGATGGGGTCGGGGAGGAGTAATTTGTGTGCTTGTGTGAATATTCTCTCTGTGTGTGTGTGTGTGTGTGTGTGTGTGTGTGTGTGTGTGTGTGTGTGTGTGTGTGTGTTTTGGAGCTGAGGGTGGTGTGGAGGGGATACCTACCTCTCTCTCTCTTTCTCTCTTTCTCTCTGTTGTTGTTCAGTACCTGTCATTGATGAGAAGCCAAGGAGAAGCTTCAGCTTGAAGCTGTCATTGGCCCTCTGTATCTGTCTGCCTCCCTTTATCACTTCCCCCCTCCTTTCTCCAACTCTTCTTATTTATCTCCCTCCCTCCCTGACTGTGATGTGGATGCAGCGTGTGAGCAGCAGCCAGTGAGCGTGCCTACGTTAGCAGTGTGTGCTGTTGGAATCCATGCAGCGGCTGACTGTACTGCCTCTTAAATAGGAGCAAACAGACTCATCGCTCGTGACTCTGACACCACTGAGACCAACGCTCCCTCTCCCGGACTGACAGGCCAATCGCAGGACACCCCTCACTCTCTCAGTCGCTCTCTCTCTCTCTCTCTCTCTCTCTCTGATTCTCTCTCTCGCATTCATTCCTTTGCTCGCCATCTCTCTCTCTGTCTTTAGCTAAGTCTCTCTACCACACCTCGTCCAGTGCAGAGGAACAGAAAGCCCCCTGCCCAGCCCAGGGATAGCCAGACCGCTGAGAGGATGAAACTCTGACAAGCAGACAGACCGCAGGGAAACGAGCACAACAGTGAGTACAACAGTCCTTTCACCTCTCAGTCACAGGGACTTAACGCTGACACACACACGCATGTCTGCAGAGCATGCTCACACACAAACACATACATAGCTACCTAACTTGATCCTCTTATGTGCTGTGTCTTTGTCTCTCACAGACAGACTATTTTACTAAGGGAAGTGTAGGAGTGTGTGTGTATGTGGAATTGAGGGTTAGTATGTGCCTTATATGTATTTGTATAGCATACTTTTACTGTATCACTGTATACAATATTGATACTTGCACTCTTTATACTATCTACACTATTCTCTGACTCACTGTCATACATGTGATGATACATATGGAACAGGACTCTTTTAGCTCGGATGATTCCAGCTATAGGGGTGAGAGTATTTTGACAGATATTTAGTCATGTTAGAAACTGAGGTCTCTTGAATACTTTGGGGATTTCTCTGCTCTTGCTGTCTCCTTCTATTGGCAATAAAGGCAGGGTGAAAAACATATCAGGGTAGCATACCCCTTTTATCTCATATCTTAAACGTCTAAGCTGGTATAAGCCAATAGATGCCTAGGGGTGAAAAAGGGGCGTACATTCTTTCAACCGCTAAAGAATCCCAAGCAATTCCACTGCTTATTGTTTAGTGCTCAGCTAGGGGATGTCTGGGCTGGATGCAGATCTGTACTGATGTCACACACATTTCTTTGATTATGCTTCTGGTTCATTTCTGGCTGAGGCGATTTCCTATTTCCTTCTCCCATTTGGAGCAGGGTGAGTATAATGTGATAGCGGCTGACACGCGGGGTAATGCCGTTCGGAGGACACAGATTGCATTTCCCTGGAGAATACTCCCGCTGTATTAAAGACACAACAAGGCTGCTCTGCACTTGTCATCAGCTCCGGTGGTAATGCAGACGGGGAGAGCCAGGCGTGGTGTCTACAGCCCTGCTCTCCTTAAACACATCCAATTGGCCCTAATGCCACAGTCTGACTCACAGCAGCATGCTTGGGATGGGGAACAGCTTACAGTTTACATCACATGTGTTATGGTGTTATGCCCAGGCTTTTTTACTCCAGCTTTAACAAAAGGGACAAGAACTAGAATTCCCATGGACAGTTTAAAGTTTATGTACCATAGGCCCATGCATGTATTCTCTGTCCAAAATGTGTTGTGGTTGGACTACAGTATCCTGTTACAGGATTATAACAAATCTATGTTTAATGGTCCTCTTGTAATATCTTGAATGTAAACAAACTGTTGTAGAATAGGTGTGTTGTATTGACACACATGACCAGGTTAGGTCTTTAATTATTATGTTTTTTGGAAATCTACATTTAACCATAGACTCGAAACGGTTTACATTTCACATGGCATAGAAAGTGTCAACTAATCCCAGAAGTGTCAGCTAATCCCAGAATCATTAGACTGTGAGAGCACTTAGTTGTCATACACATTTTTGGCATGTGATGAACACTCCCAGAAAGAATGCCTTCAGGGAAAGGACTGAGAGATCAGAGATCGATGGCTCCAAGGACAGAGAGAGAGAGAGAGAGAGAGAGAGAGAGAGAGACTCACTTCCCCTTTCAGCATGTCCTCAAAAAAAGCCTGAACCCAGTGTTTTTGGTAAACTTCACAGAAGCATCCTCTTTTAGAAAGAACAACAACAACAACATCTCTTCCTCAGTGTGTGCTTTGTTCTTGCAAGGTCAGGCCCCACTTTACCTCCCACTTATGTGACAAGGAGGGCGTAGGATCAATACCTATCAAAGGCCCTGACGTCTGAGTGGCCTACATAACACAGTCACCAGAGCTTCTGAAAACCCAAAGAAAGTTACCTGAGACATCCTCAGAGGTACAGTATGATATTCAGAACACCAAGACTGCCCAAAATAAACTCCCGACAAGAGTCCTATAAGCTTTCTCAACTAATATAACTTTCATTTTGGAATTTGCCTGCAGCTTTCATGCACAATTCATAATTTATTTTACTGAGAAGTTGTTAATGTTCCTGGTAACACTAAGGCATTTTTCCCATTTCTTTTCTCCCTCATTATTTTCTTAGAGGAAGATGTTTATGGAAAGCAAATTGCCTTATGTGCTGGAAAACATTTAGTTGCATACATCTACATTCTTATAAGCAGACAGACTATCAAAAAGAAAGCTATTATGTATTCCTTCTTCAGCCTTGGGACATCATTTTCATAACTTGAGCCGTTATTAAAGCGTTTTGTAAGGCGGTTAAAGGAAAAAGCCAATTGTTAGTGAATGCCATTCTCGGTGTATTATTTATGTGTTCTAGCAGCATCTTCAATTTAAGGGTACCACAGGGTTCAATTCTCGGGCCGACTCTTTTCTCTGTATATATCAATGATGTCGCTCTTGCTGCGGGCGATTCCCTGATCCACCTCTACGCAGACGACACCATTCTCTATACTTCTGGCCCTTCCTTGGACACTGTGCTAGCCAACCTCCAAACGAGCTTCAATGCCATACAACACTCCTTCCGTGGCCTCCAACTGCTCTTAAACGCTAGTAAAACTAAATGCATGCTTTTCAACCATTCGCTGCCCGCACCCGGCCGCCTGACTAGAATCACCACCCTGGACGGTTTCCGACCTAGAATATGTGGACAACTATAAATACCTAGGTGTCTGGCTAGACTGTAAACTCTCCTTCCAGACTCATATTAAACATCTCCAATCCAAAATCAATACTAGAATCGTCTTTCTATTTTGCAACAAAGCCTCCTTCACTCACGCCGCCAAACTTACCCTCGTAAAACTGACTATCCTACCGATCCTCGACTTCGGCAATGTCATCTACAAAATAGCTTCCAACACTCTACTCAGCAAACTCAGCAGTCTATCACAGTGCCATCCGTTTTGTTACCAAATCACCTTACACCACCCACCACTGCGACCTGTATGCTCTAGTCGGCTGGCCCTCGCTACATATTCGTCGCCAGACCCACTGGCTCCAGGTCATCTATAAGTCTATGCTAGGTAAAGCTTCGCCTTATCTCAGTTCACTGGTCACAATAACAACACCCACCCGTAGCACACGTTCCAGCAGGTATATCTCACTTATCATCCCCAAAGCCAACACCCCATTTACGCCTTTTCTTCCAGTTCTCTGCTGCCAATGACTGAACGGATTTCAAAAATTGCTGAAGTTGGAGACTTTTATTTCCCACACCACCTTTAAACATCAACTATCTGAGCAGCTTACCGATCGCTGCACCCGTGCATAGTCCATCTGTAAATAGCCCAACCAATCCACCTACCTCATCCCCATACTTTTTAAAATTGTATTTACTTTTCTGCTCTTTTGCACACCAGTATCTCTACTTGCACATCATCATCTGCTCATTTATCACTCCATTGTTAATCTGCTAAATTGTAATTATTCGCTCCTATGGCCTATTTATTGCCTTACCTCCTCATGCCTTTTGCACACACTGTATATAGACTTTCTTTTTTTCTACTGTGTCATTGACTTGTTTCTTGTGTTATTGGCTTGTTTATTGTTTACTCCATGTGTAACTTTGTGTTGTTGTCTGTGTCACACTGCTTTGCTTTATCTTGGCCAGGTCACAGTTGCACATGAGAACTTGTTCTTAACTAGCCTACCTGGTTAAATAAAGGTGAAAAAAAGCAATAAGGCACGGGGGGGTGTGGTATATGGCCAATATACCACAGCTAAGGGCTGTTCTTAGGCACGACGCATCGCCTGGACACAGCCCTTAGTCGTGGTATATTGGCCATATACCACAAACCCCAGAGGTGTCTTATTGCTATTATTAACTGGTTACCAACGTAATTAGAGCAGTTTTTGCCATACCCGTGGTATACGGACTGATATACCACGGCTGTCAGCCAATCAGCATTCAGGGCTTGAGCCACCCAGTTTATAGTACTGATTAGATCACTGGTAACCGGTACCAATCATATTGGGTATGGCTGTGGTAGTCTTTTCACTCTCTCTGGGCTTAATTACACTTTATGCATGAGGAGCGTTGGTTGGGGGAGCGTTTTAGACCACGGCAAAGTCAAAGTAGATATGTCGGCCTCAAATCATTGGCCAGAAGTATTCAACCATGGCTGGATGTAAGGGTATATTCACGGGGTACATCAATGTTGCATTCTTGACTCGTTTAAACATTCAGATGTGCTGATTAAATCATTACTCACTCAAGGGTTCTGCTCCTTGAGCTTTCTGGCTGTTTTTCCATTTATTTTCTGAATTCTCAAGCAGACCTTTGGGTATTGGGTATCAGCAATTACAAAACTTTTAATAAGCAGGCAACGGTATCTCCACATATGCCAACTTCTTACGGTATAAGTATAAGCTGCTGGGGATTGCTGTTAGGCCTACATGTTTTGCAAATATGTGCTAGCTTGATTTAGTTAATTTACCACTCGGTTTTCTCTCTCTGAGAATCATTGTAAGGTTGGTTCACTAGAGTTACTTTTAGGTTCCATAATAAATATTTGAAGGTTATGTTTGACATTTTGGTTAAGATGGTATATTAGTCTCGCCCAGACAAGATGTATGGTTTACACACTCTCTGCAACAAAGCAATATGGTAAACAGAAACTGAAGGAAATTGTTATTTTCCACTGCCATAAGACAACAAAAACAGAATTGAGTTGTTTCCTTAACAGAGTTAAAGGTAGTTTCTCTGCAGACTTGAAAATAAAAGAGAGCCGCACACTCTAGGAGCTCAGATGCAAACATTTAATACCAACGTTTCGACAGCCAAGCTGTCTTCATCAGGGTAGTTTCTCTGCAGACCCCTGTGAAAAATATGCAAATTATAGGGCAAGGAGCCACTGAGGAAATGAAAAGCATTACCATACAACTTCATTTGCAACATTTTGGAGGTCGCTTATCAGGAGGGAACAGAATTAGTTCTATCTCGCAGAACAATTTCAATGTAGGCAGGAACATGCCCCAAAGTCTTCCCGGGCTCTGTCGCAAACATGCTGTATGACTACATCGTTTATTTAGTCCATTTCATTAGAAAGTTTAACGGGCCCTGCGTGGGTTGTGTGGGCCCAGCCACCCGTATACATTTAATCAGCCTGTCCCCCAGCGTTAACCTTCATACCTCGCCTTCCCCTTTCATTGTCAGTCTCTCCAGGGTCACACAAAGTAGCATCAAATATTCATGATATTAATAACTGTCTTTAGGAAAAAACCCTAAATAAATCTTCTCTGCGATAGAGCAGTCCATTCCAGTTAATAAAGTGGTGAAGGAGAAATAAGAGGGTGATCCTCAGGTGAGAGTGGGCAGACACTCATCGCCACAAAACAGACCCAACAACAGAGGGAGATACCACAACAGTAACAACAGAGGGAGATGCCACAACAGAAACAACAGAGGGAGATACCACAACAGAGGGAGATACCACAACAGAAACAACAGAGGGAGATACCACAACAGAAACAACAGAGGGAGATACCACAACAGAGGGAGATACCACAACAGAAACAACAGAGGGAGATACCACAACAGAAACAACAGAGGGAGATACCACAACAGAGGGAGATACCACAACAGAAACAACAGAGGGAGATTCCACAACAGAAACAACAGAGGGAGATACCACAACAGAGGGAGATACCACAACAGAAACAAAAGGAACCAAAGCGCTTTTCTGTTATCTTATTGTAGACTGGGGAAAGACAAATATTACCAGCAGGGGGGGGGGGGGGGGGGGGGGATTGGGATGGCTTGAGAATCTCCGGTCCCTAGGGGGTCTTCTGCATTGACAGGCTACATATGTACACGTGCACGCATGTGTACACACACACACACACACACAACAAAAAAGCTGTTTAGCATTGGAGCCGATTGAGGCAGGGCACAACATTAATTATGTGTTTTTCAGCTGAGGTCTGGTGACAGTGATTAGAGTGTTGGTTTTTTTGGAGAGTGGCGAGCAAGCGGCCTAATGTGGAAAGAGCTTGCCTCACTAGAGTGACCATGCGCTTGATCAGCCTGTGTGTGTGTGTGTGTGTGTGTATATATGTGTGTGTATATATATGTGTGTATGTGTGTGTGTGTGTGTGTGTGTGTGTGAGAGAGAGAGAGAGACTGTGTGGTGTTCCTCCAGGCTGCGGCTGGAAGGTATAGAGATATTGAATATGACAGGGAAGAAGGTGTTGGGGAGCAGGGGGATCACTGAACTCATATTAGTCTGGAGTCAGAGTTGAAACACCCAGTGAAAGGTCCTTTATGTAATCAATGTTTAACTGTGTCCTAATGTGATGATTAATATTAGTTTATTGGTCTGCGCCCCTTTGGCTTTGCACTGGGAAGCAGCTTGCCCAGCTTGAATAGGTCACTACATTAGCCAATCAATACGCTGTGGTGTAGTGCTATTTCTTTAGGTGAGGGAGCTCAAAATGTAAATGACGTCATCATTTCCTTACCGACAGATGTAGCCTATAGAATACATCATTCTAGATAATATAATTCTATACTAAACAAATATAGAAGCAACATTCAATTTCAAAGATTTAGCTGAGTTACAGTTCATATAAGGAAATCAGTCAATTGAAATATATTCATTAGGCCCTAATCTATGGATTTCGTCCCTCCCACCCATTGGGGAGCCTGGCCCAGCCAATCAGAAAGATTATTTCTCTTTATTACAGACATAAATGTATGCATTATGCTCACTAACAGGGATGTAAACAAATTTGTGCTCAACATTTTAGAGAAATAAGCTTTTTGTGTGTACGGAACATTTCTGGGATCTTTTATTTCAGCTCATGAAATATGGGACTGTAACGGTTTTCTTGAGGTGAAGGAGAGGCGGACCAAAATGCAGCGTGGTTTCTATTCATGGTTCTTTAATAAAGCAACTCCACATGAACAAACTAACAAAACAAGAAACGTGAAAACCTAAACAGCCCTATCTGGTGCAAACACAGAGACAGGAACAATCACCCACAAACACACAGTGAAACCCAGGCTACCTAAGTATGATTCTCAATCAGAGACAACTAATGAAACATGCCTCTGATTGAGAACCATACTAGGCCGAAACATAGAAATACCCAAATCATAGAAAAACAAACAGACTGCCCACCCCAACTCACGCCCTGACCATACTAAATAATGACAAAACAAAGGAAATAAAGGTCAGAACGTGACAGTACCCCCCCCCCCCCCAAAGGTGCGGACTCTGGCCGCAAAACCTTAACATATAGGGGAGGGTCTGGGTGGGCGTCTGTCCGTAGTGGCGGCTCTGGCGCGGGACGCGGACCCCACTTCACCATCGTCTTAGTCCGCCTTATTGTCCGCCCCCGTGGCTTCCTAACCACGGCGACCCTACTAAATGACCCCACTAGACAGAGGGGCAGCTCGGGACAGAGGGGCGGCAGCTCGGGACAGAGGGGCGGCAGCTCGGGACAGAGGGGCGGCAGCTCGGGACAGAGGGGCGGCAGCTCGGGACAGAGGTGCGGCAGCTCGGGACAGAGGTGCGGCAGCTCGGGACAGAGGTGCGGCAGCTCGGGACAGAGGTGCGGCAGCTCGGGACAGAGGTGCGGCAGCTCGGGACAGAGGTGCGGCAGCTCGGGACAGAGGGGCGGCAGCTCGGGACAGAGGGGCGGCAGCTCTGGACAGAGGTGCGGCAGCTCGGGACAGAGGGGTGGCAGCTCGGGACAGAGGGGCTCTGGCGCCTCTGGGCTGAGGGGCTCTGGCGCCTCTGGGCTGACTGGCGGCACTGGCGGCACTGGGCAGACGGGAAGCTCCGGCAACACTGGAGAGGAAGGCTCTGGCAGCGCTGGACTGAGTAGCTCTGGTGCCTCTGGAATGAGGGGCTCTAGCGCCTCTGGACTGAGGGGCGGGAGCTCTGGCAGCGCCGAACAGGCAGGAGACTCCGGCAGCGCTGGAGAGGAGGAAGACTCTAGCAGCGCTGGACTGAGGAGCTCTGGTGCCTCTGGAATGAGGGGCTCTAGCGCCTCTGGAATGAGGGGCGGGAGCTCTGGCAGCGCCAAACAGGCGGGAGACTCCGGCTGCGCTGGAGAGGAGGAAGGCTCTAGCAGCGCCGGAGAGGCGGGAGTCTCCGGCTGCGCTGGAGAGGAGGAAGGCTCCGGCAGCGCTGGACAGGCGGGAGCACCTGTAGGGATGAGACTGAGAGACAGCCTGGTGCGGGGGGCTGCCACCGGAGGGCTGGTGCGTGGAGGTGGTACCGGATAGACCGGACCGTGCAGGCGCACTGGAGCTCTTGAGCACCGAGCCTGCCCAACCTTACCCGGTTGAATGGTCCCGGTCGCCCTGCCAGTGCGGCGAGGTGGAATAGCCCGCACTGGGCTATGCAGGCGAACCGGGGACACCGTGTGCAAGGCTGGTGCCATGTAAACCGGCCCAAGGAGATGTACTGGGGACCAGATGCGTAGAGCCGGCTTCATGGCACTTGGCTCGATGCTCACTCTAGCCCGGCCGATACGCGGAGCTGGTATGTACCGCACCGGGCTATGCACCGCACTGGGGACACCGTGCGCTCCACCGCATAACACGGTGCCTGCCCGGTCTCTCTCGCCCCCGGTAAGCACAGGAAGTTGGCGCAGGTCTCCTACCTGGCTTCGCCACACTTCCTGTGTCCCCCCCCCCCAATACATTTTTGGGGCTGACTCTCGGGCTTCCATCCACGCCGCCGTGCTGCCTCCTCATACCAGCGCCTCTCTGCCTTCTCCGCCTCCAGCTCTTCTTTGGGACGGCGATATTCTCCAGGCTGTGCCCAGGGTCCTTTTCCGTCCAATTCGTCCTCCCATGTCCATTCCTCCTCGCGCTGCTCCTGCTGCCGCTTCTCCTGCTGCACCTTGGGGTGGTGACACTCCCCTGGTTTTGCCCAGGGTCCTCTCCCGTCGAGGATTTCTTCCCAAGTCCAGAAGTCTTTATTTCGCTGCTCCTGCTGCTGCCCGTTACCACGCCGCTTGGTCCTGTTGTGGTGGGTAATTCTGTAACGGTTTTCTTGAGGTGAAGGAGAGGCGGACCAAAATGCAGTGTGGTTTCTATTCATGGTTCTTTAATAAAGCAACTCCACATGAACAAACTAACAAAACAAGAAAAACCTATACAGCCCTATCTGGTGTAAACACAGAGACCGGAACAATCACCCACAAACACACAGTGAAACCCAGGCTACCTAAGTATGATTCTCAATCAGAGACAACTAATGACACCTGCCTCTAATTGAGAACCATACTAGGCCGAAACATAGAAATACCCAAATCATAGAAAAACAAACATAGACTGCCCACCCCAACTCACGCCCTGACCATACTAAATAATGACAAAACAAAATAAATAAAGGTCAGAACGTGACAGGGACCAACACTTTACATGTTTCATTCAGTATAGTTAGACTATTCCAGATCTGGAAAAATGAGCCACCTACCATTGTTACTATGAATGGTGGATAGGGGGCAGGATAGACACTTAGACGGGTAGACTATACTGACCTGCGGGATAGTAAAAGTTAGCACACGGAAAAGTGTAGTGCATAAGGGAAGTACCTAAACACCTGATATTGGGCATGTGGATGCAAGCACATGAGGAAATGTGGCTAGGATGGAAGACATTATATAGTAAAACCTGCAAAAGAGAGAATGTAAACCGAGGAAAAACACACTACCCTCCCCTGTCCCCCCCCCAAAAAACCACAACCATCCCCACAGCAAAAACAAAGTGTGACAATTTTGGACCACCCCTCCCCCCAGTAAATTGCGATCTGTCCCTTAAGCAGTGGTCTCAGCTCGCGTGGCACATGTTCTCCCCTACTGTGAACAATGTCCCCAAAGCCATTGATGGTGGAGGCGCACAAGAGGGAGAAGAATTGGCACAGGATACAAATGTCTTCTTCCCCGAATCCCAGAGGAAGAGGCTCTGGCCAGCCTGATCCGCTGTGGACGTGCCTTTTTAAAGCTTGTGGTTGTGAACAGGTGGCTTCTCATGGTGTTTATGATAGGAACCGCTAGTGATTCTTTTTCAACGTTCTGATTGGCCAAAGTGGTCACGCCTCTGACAGGCTTTCGCAGAGCACACACATAGCTTACAGTTCTTCATCATTCTCGCCACTGCCAGAAAAAAGACGGGGAAGAAACTACCATTTACATCTGGGCTGCTACACATAGACTATTTATTTTGTTTAACATTCTATGGTTTTCATAGCATTTTAGTGGTCATTAAATATAATTGATTTATAATTGATCAGAATACATTTTCCAGAAGTAGTTTTACCAGCACCGTGTATTCTCAAATTGAAAAACATTGAGAGAGCGCCGCTCCCCCGCGCTCCGGCAACATTTACAACCCTGTCAATACGCCGGGATATCTGTTTGGAAAAAGGACCGAGGCGAGCTGCTGTTCCTTGGGAGAGAATTCTAAATGTCTGTGGCCAAACATCTGCATCACTAATACAGAGATATACAGTATGCTATACTTGTACGTTACATTTAGACTAGGGGGAGCACTCTATTTTTCGTATTCATACATCATTAATATTCACATTTCTTGTATTCAGAAATGTGTGTTGAATCTCTAGATTTTCAATTTCACCTCTTCTTAAATCTTACTTGATCTGCATGTATCATGGTGAATTTCCAATTCCCGTGGGATTGTTGATGTGTGTGTGGGAAGATAATGCAAGTATATCATGCAGCAACATTTTGACCCGAACCATCATTTTATTTAGACAGAACAACATGTGCAGACATTTCTGGAACTAGATGACATGGTTGAAAATGGTCCTTTCAT
Organism: Oncorhynchus nerka; assembly: GCF_034236695.1. NCBI lineage: Eukaryota > Metazoa > Chordata > Actinopteri > Salmoniformes > Salmonidae > Oncorhynchus > Oncorhynchus nerka. The sequence continues at coordinate 21,195,021 of NC_088421.1, read as the reverse complement.
CTGAAGCACTGGTCCAGCACATCAGTCCTCCAGTATCATCCGACCAATCACATTTGTGAAAAAGCCAATGCTGGTGTGCATCTGACTGATACTGTGTCCATTTGTGCACCAGGTTGGATTTAGGCATAACACGTCATTTTCCACACCATTTTGTCTGAAAAGTCGATTACTCTGCCTCTGCAGCATGGATGTGTCTGGATTGAACATTTATTCTGCATGCTGCCAATAAAAGTCATAGAGGTCGGCTTCCATCAGTGTAATGATATTTCAGCCCCAGTCTTAGTTCAGCACTGTTTTACACAGCAGTTTCTGCTCAATTAAAAATAGTCCATATTTAAATGCAAAGAAAATCAGTCGCCTGGCGATCCGTGTGCATTCAGATATGCTGCAGAATGGTTAAGTTATGAAGTTTGAAATTGAGTTTTTAAGCACCCCAATGCTCCATGCCTTTAGAGTTAGTTAGAAGAAGGGGGACCGTTCATTTGTAGCTGTGAAATGTTCCTTTGACGTTATTGATGTAGAATAGATTAACCTTTAAAAAGGTAAGTAAGTGAAATGTGAAATAATTCATTGAGAGTCAGCCATGTAGCAAATGTGATTTTCGCCAGCAGAAAGACCTGGTAGGCCATTACCCACAAACACAGAGGAAAAAAGACCTGGTAGACCATTACCCACAAACACAAAGGAAAAAAGACCTGGTAGACCATTACCCACAAACACAGAGGAAAAAATACCTGGTAGACCATTACCCACAAACACAAAGGAAAAAAGACCTGGTAGACCATTACCCACAAACACAGAGGAAAAAAGACCTGGTAGGCCATTACCCACAAACACAGAGGAAAAAAGACCTGGTAGACCATTACCCACAAACACAGAGGAAAAAAGACCTGGTAGACCATTACCCACAAACACAGAGGAAAAAAGACCTGGTAGACCATTACCCACAAACACAGAGGAAAAAAGACCTGGTAGACCATTACCCACAAACACAGAGGAAAAAAGACCTGGTAGGCCATTACCCACAAACACAGAGGAAAAAAGACCTGGTAGACCATTACCCACAAACACAAAGGAAAAAAGACCTGGTAGACCATTACCCACAAACACAGAGGAAAAAATACCTGGTAGACCATTACCCACAAACACAAAGGAAAAAAGACCTGGTAGACCATTACCCACAAACACAGAGGAAAAAAGACCTGGTAGGCCATTACCCACAAACACAGAGGAAAAAAGACCTGGTAGACCATTACCCACAAACACAAAGGAAAAAAGACCTGGTAGACCATTACCCACAAACACAGAGGAAAAAATACCTGGTAGACCATTACCCACAAACACAGAGGAAAAAAGACCTGGTAGACCATTACCCACAAACACAGAGGAAAAAATACCTGGTAGACCATTACCCACAAACACAGAGGAAAAAAGACCTGGTAGACCATTACCCACAAACACAGAGGAAAAAAGACCTGGTAGACCATTACCCACAAACACAGAGGAAAAAAGACCTGGTAGACCATTACCCACAAACACAGAGGAAAAAAGACCTGGTAGACCATTACCCACAAACACAGAGGCGTGTAGGAGAAGGCCGGGGCTGGGGGCTCCACTCTGCTCTGTTTCTAAGGCCTACATTACGAATAGCACATTTTGGAACTAAATTGCCAGTCAGAGCTTGGGAAATAAATTCCAGATAGTGTCAGCCCCTGTGTGCTGGTCGTTTGGAAGTTCCGTGTCCTTCCCTCCCTCGCCACTCTCTGGCTTTATTTAGCTGGAGCTGTCATTTCCCATAAATCCTTGGGAGGAGGCGTCCGTCAGGGCTGCCAGTTCCCCTGTGTGGAGCACCTGTAACAGGGGAGGGAAGTGACAGCTCTGCCTGGGAGCTGCCGGGACGCTACCAGGTCTGTTCCATCACACCAGGGCTCCACACAGCCATCTCCACTTCTCCCTATGAGGCCTCCCTACACAGGGACATAACAAACACAATATCCCAGGGACTTCAGAACAATTCACTAGCTGCAACTCAGAAATGTCAGGGAATATGGATTTCTATAGTGGTAATTGTGATGTACAGTATGTAAACATACAGTATTTATTTGTATTCAGTGTACTATTAATGTTATTGTGTTTGATAGGTAAGATCTCTGGAACGACCTCATTTGGTTATCGGTGTAGGTAGCATGTACTGACACAGATTTGAATTTCTAGATAGAATGCAGTGTATTAGTCCATTTTCTTGAGAATATCGTGTCTTTAATCATTTGAGAGACTGAGTATAATCCAAATGACAAGACATCACACTGCTCTTTTCATAAAATCGTTGTTGAAATACCATTACTGTCATGGTTGTCGTAAGAACGGACCAAGGCACAGCGGATGTTGAGTTCCACATATTTATTTCAAAAGTTAAACTTAAAGGGAAAACAATAAATCAATAAACGAACAACAAAACGTGACTATGCGGTGCACAGGAACAAACACAAAATATAAAATATCCCACAAAGCAGGTGGGAACAGGGAACCTTAAGTATGATCCCCAATTAGAGACAACGAACATCAGCTGCCTCTAATTGGGAACCCTACCAAGAGCACCAACATAGAAATATATAACCTAGAACACCCGATAGTCACGCCCAGACCTACTACACCATAGAGAACCAAGGGCTCTCTATGATCAGGGCGTGACAGTACACCCCACCCAAAGTTGCAGACTCCTGCCGCAAAACCTGAAACCAAATGGGAGGGTAGGTGGTTGATTAGTGTCGGTGGCGGCCCGGTGCAGATCGTAGACCCGCCCCAGATCCCGGATCCTGCCATCGCGCCCAGGCTGAATGCCGTGCCTGGACTGGGCATCGGCACAAAGGAGGACTCCGGCCATGGAGCTGGGTTGACGCCGTGCCTGGACTGGGCACCGCCGCAGAAGAAGGCTCCGGCCATGGAGCGGGACTGGCCGCCGTACCTGAACTGTGTACTGGCACAGAGGAAGGCTCCGGCCTTGGAGCGGGACTGGACGCCGTGCTTGGACTGGGCACCGGCGCAGAGGAAGGCTCCTGCCCTGGAGCGGGACTAAACGCCGTGCCTGGACTGGGCACCGGCGCAGAGGGAGGCTCCTGCCCTGGAGCGGGACTGGACGCCGTGCCTGGACCGTTGAGCCTCGCTGGAGGTTCCGGACTGTGGACCGTCGCAGGAGGTTCTGGACTGTGGACCGCCGCAGGAGGTTCCGGACTGTGGACCGTCGCCGGAAGCTCCGGACTGTGGACCGTCGCCGGAAACTCCGGTCTGTGGACCGTCGCCGGAAGCTCCGGCCTGTGGACCGTCACTGGAAGCTCTGGACTAGGGACCGTCGCCGGAAGCTCTGGACTGTGAATGCGCACTGGAGGTCTAATGCGTGGAGCCGGTACAGGTGGCACCGGACTGGTGACACGCACTTCAGGGCGAGTTTGGGGAGCAGGCACAGGACGCCCTGGACTGGGGAGGTGCACCGGAGGCCTGGTGCATGGAGCCGGCACAGGTGGTACCGAACTGGTGACACGCACTTCAGGGAGAGTGCGGGAGCGGGCACAGGACGACCGGACTGGGGTGGCGCACTGGAGGCCAGAAGGGTGGAGCCAGACCAAGTTGCACCAGGCTGCTATCTGGATCCCCTGGTCGGATGTTGAGCAGAACACACTTGCACAACATCTCTCTCATCTCTCTTCTATCTTCCCCAATGCCTCCCTGACCGTCTCTGGCACTTCAGGGTGAGTGCAGGAAACAGGCACAGGACGTACCGGGCTGGGGAGGCGCACTGGAGGCCAGATGCGTGGAGCCGGCCCAGGTTTCACCGGACTGATGACATGCTCCTCCAAACGCCTGCGTTGCCGCATACTCCTATCCAGCTCCATTCTCCGGTATCCCTCCTCACACTGTTCCATCGACTCCCGGGCGGGCTCTGGTACTCTCCTTGGGTCGACCGACCACCTCTTTATCTAATCCCAGATGTTCTCTGGCTCTTCCCTCTGCTCAGCCGCCAGCTCCATGTGCCCCCCCATAAAATGTATTGGGGTTTCTGTGGCCGCGGTCCCCGGCGTCGTCACCGTCCTTCTTGCGTCCTCTGCGACTCCTGCCAAGGAAGGGTCTCCTGTCCTTCCATGATTTCTTCCCAGGTCCAACTTATTTTTCCCATCGCTGTTTGGTCCTTGGTTGGTGGGATATTCTGTCACGGTTGGCGTAAGAACGGGACCAATGCACAGCAGAGGTTGAGTTCCACATATTTATTTCAAAAAGTGAAACTTAAAGCAAAATCAATAAATCAATAAACGAACAACGAAATGTGACTACGTGGTGCACAGGCACAAACACAAAAATAATATCCCACAAAGCAGGTGGGAACAGGGAACCCTTAAGTATGATCTCCAATTAGAGGCAGCGAACATCAGCTGCCTCTAATTTGGAACCATACCAAGAGCACCAACATAGAAATATATAACCTAGAACACCCTAGTCACGCCCTGACCTACTAGGGGCGTGACAATTTGTAATGCTTGTCGTCTGGGGAAGGAGAGGAGGACCAAGGTGCAGCGTGGTAAGTGTTCATATTATTTAATGAAATATGCAACACTAGACAAAACAACAAACACGACAAACAAACAGTCCTGAAAGGTGAAGCAAAATCACTAAACAGGAAACAACCACCCACAAAACACAATGGAAAACAGGCTACCTAAATATGGTTCTCAATCAGGGACAACAATTGACAGCTGCCTCTGATTGAGAACCATACCAGGCCAAACACAGAAACAGAAAATCATAGACAAATTAACATAGACAACCCACCCAACTCCCGCCCCTGACCATACTAAAACAAAAGACCAAACAAAGGAACTAAGGTCAGAACGTGACACAATTACATATTTCAACAATCATTTGGGAGAATAAATCAGATGTACAGATGTAGGATCTTAATTTGAGACAGTTTGCTACAGCAGGAAAATAATCCTGCAGCAACAGGAAATGTTAATTATTATGTGGATTATAATTAATGGGCAATTTTGTAGGGGTTGATACATTTTTCGTAAGGGAAAATCAAGTCTGAAATTTCAAAGTGGAAATTACAAACTTCAGCAGCCTTTTAAACCTCAATGACACTACAAGTTTTACATTTCCTGCAACAGGGTGATCAAATGAAGATCCTATATCTGTAGGCCCTAGCAAAGGAATAATAGGCAGCAAACCTGTTAACAAGGTTTGTTGCCTAGTTAACAGTATGTGAATGCGGTCTGCACTTGTTGTACTGCACATGTCATCCTTGACAAGTCAATAAATGTCCATGGCTAAACATTTTACTGACACAAGGTCACTGTATCTGTCAATTGTCATTTCACATGGAATAATTGTTATATTATATTTAGAAATGTTGCTTAAAAATGTTTGTGAGGTGAATTTTTTTCCTTCTCTCATTCAGCTGTCAGCGTACATGCTCCATCATTTTCGCTCCAGGAAATTAGAAAGGAAAAGACGTTTGACAGCACAATTTCACAAAACACCGCCACGCTATCATTTCATTTTCTCCCAGACATTTTTTCCTTTATTTATTTCATTATTGTTTTTTGAAAACAGACAGAGCGATAACAGCGGTCACTTTTTGGGTAATTTATCCTTGTTGCCGTGGCGCCGCTTTGCTCTCACCTTCTACAGCTTTAACCCTTTAACCCCTGGCCTACGGTGAGTAATTAGCTCGTGTGTCTTTGTCCTCTAGAAACTGGTGAGACAGTCGCCCTGACTAGATAAAACCAGCTGATTAGCCCGTAAGCAGCTACACTATCGCACCATCAAAAGAGGAGGATTATATGTGGGAGATGACTGAGATGAATAGAAGGACAAGGACCAGCTATGTCTCCTAGTACCTAGGTTAGATCCCTGATCCACTCTGTCTGGTGTGTTCTGTGATTGAACCACTGTGTCCCTCTGGGCTACAAACCTTAGATGTCCACTGGTTCGTCCATGCCGACGTAATGCGGAGGAATAAACACACAACACATAGCTAACCTTCCGTTACTGCTGGTGTGTTTCTGCTAAGGACACACGGCTTTGCCCTCATTGTCCTTCCTCAGGCTGAAACGCTGTGAATGTTGTGTGAACAAGGGAGAGAGGTTGTCTGACCTGCCGTCATGCAGACGTGCTGGTTGTACATCACCAATGTCGGCCACTGATGGCTGCTTATCTCGAAGATATCGATCACTGCGCGGGTGGACCAAAGCAGCGCAGCCAATCAATTGGGGCATTTCATTCCCCTTGAAGGTCTGCCTTTTGATCCTCACCACAGATTGGTTGTGTTCGCTGCCTGCGATACTGTGTGCTGTTTTGTTGTATTGGGTATTATGAAAAAGAGTGGGTGGAGAGTGACGAGGTTTTGGCAACCTGCTGCGCAGCGCTCCACACGGAGGATGTGTGGCATATGTGTGAGGAGGATCCTGGTGTGTTTTACCCCGGCCCCACTGCATAGCACCTTGAGATCCTCGCTTTAGAGGTTAATGTGTTACAATTTCAATTTAATTGGAATAAATAATTTGACATAATTTCATTATTGAGGGATTTGGAGGCCAAGGGTCATCCAAACATGGAGCTTCTCTGGGTAATATCCTGCTGCCAACTACTGTTCATCTGCTGTGGTTTTACTGACGGCTTTTCCCCTCCCAAGTCAAACCTCTGTCTACAATGAAGGAGATGGAGCCTTGTTGCTGGTGGCCCTGGGGCTGTGGAACACCCCTCTTTGCTCTGTCCCTAACTCAGACTCACTGTCTTTCAGGCTTCACTAAACACTCCTCTTCTCAGATCATCTTTCACTTAACCTCCAAGGTTTCTTTAATTCATTCTCTCTTGGTCTTAGTTTTGTTTGTCCATCTATTGGACTGTTGACTGTTCATAGCTTGGCGTAGTGATTGTGTGTTGCAACGCGTTTCATTCATCTCATGTCCTAGAACACATCTGTGTACATATGGAGCAGCCTTTAGACTGAAATACCAAAATATAGAATTTATAATCATAATTATTATCAAAGCAGTGGATAAGCAGGTCATAAGTATAAATGACCTACAGCACATTTACACCTCTATATTTTTGTATTAATCATTTGAATACCCCTTGTTTTCTAGCATTTTCTTACTATGGTAAAACTGTATTAGTATCATTATTACCATTGTTATATTGATAAATTATTACCATTGTTATATTGATAAATTATTACCATTGTTCTGTTGATACATTATTACCATTGTTATATTGATACATTATTACCATTGTTATATTGATACATTATTACCATTGGTATATTGTTTTGTTGTGAAATAGAATAGGTCGGTTGTAATTGTCTGATGATTCTCATTCAGCCTGTCTAGGATATTGCATCAGATTGTGGCCAACATGTCTTTGTTCAAAACCAGGATGCACAAATGTTTAATATCACAATATTGACAACAGGTTCATTTCACTATGCTTAATTGAGCAGTGCTGAAGGTCAGATGTTTTAAGAGAAAGATCCTACCATATAAAACCATAAGTCATTTGAACCTGGGAGAGCGAGGGAAACCAAACTTTTCTCTATAATTCACTTTTAGAATGGAAGACGAACAAAAGCCTGTTATGCCTGTTATGTGTGGTTCTGCCGGCTCCACAGAGTTGACTGTTTGCATAATATCTTCCTCATAGGTCTCCTTAACCTTTGCAGAAGGTTTATTGACTCTGGATAACCTTGCACAGAGCTAGCAGAGTGAGGACAGGAGATGATGAGCACGCTGAGGGAAGGGAAGGCGGCCCGGCCCACATGGAGCCTAGCTTCAACCAGCCCACCCACCCACCCACCCCCGCCCGCCAGCCAGCCAGCCAGCCGAGCTCTGCACAGCTACACCTCAACCAGCTCTCTCCCAGCCTGACCTTTGCCTTCTGATCTCTGTTACCATGGAGAAGCCCACAATACTGTGTGTTCTAGCGCTGAAGACGCATAATAGTGTAGCACAATGTGCCTTTAATATACTCCCCACTGCAAATGTATGAGGAAGAATGGACCAAAGAGAGAGAGTTGGAGTTAAAGCGGGAGAGCAAGTGAATGAATTGTGCAGCTGAAGGTTGAAAATGGTGGACAGTCTAGAGCTGCAAGCCGCTGCAAAAAGGCTTATTATCTCTATTGTCCAGAGGAGTTCCTAATGGTTGTCTCGTTCACAGGGGCCTACACTACGTCAATTTCCTTGGTGTATAATAATTCAGGAAGAATTCCGATTTTGTTGGATTTTGATTAGATTTACAATTATTTTGGTGAAGTGAAATCGAAACTAAATGATTCCATGTTCTCTGAAAAGCTTTCAAACAGAATAAGCTAGCATTCACATCAAAACACGAGCAATTTTGTAACCAGCATGACATGTTCTACGCAAATAGGTATTGGATATTTTATAGAGAGCATCGCAGTAGTCCTTGAAAAAAAGCTATGGATGGTTACATCAGCTCTCTTGGAAATATATCATCAATTGATGATGATTTCTGGTTTATACAATAACAACCAGGAAGTGATTCATGTCTGGTCTGTGGGCAGCTTTGCATCCTATTACAAATGTTTTGTACCAGTAACCTGTGTGGGAGGGAGGCTGGAGGTGGGTCAGGAGTAGAGACAAGACAGAGCTGTCGAGATACAGAGAACCATCCCTCACTCCTCACTGTAGTGGTTAAAGGGCATCCAGGCTCTTAAAGAAGACATTAGCATTTAGATTTGAGATGCTCCCCTCCCCTAACCTCCGTAGAGGGACAGTGGCTGGGGTGCATCGCCAGCACACACTACAGACTTTTAGGCCTTGAGTAGGCCCAAGTGGCAGCTCCCAGCTTCCTTCACCTGATCAATCTCTCAATAGGCCCAAATTGCTTTGGATGACCTCCTTGTGATGAGGCAGGATTGGCCAAGCTGATGCTCTCCAATCGATAGCAGATGGCATCATGGCTCATCAACAATTAAGTGCTTTTAATGGAGGTCAGGGCAGGGAAAAATCTATTCATTTTCATTTGTAAATTGCAGTATGACAATATTCTAATCAAGCTACATTGGTATCAGCTAACTGAGCCTCTATGACCCCCCCAAGTTGACTGACTCTTACTCTCTCTCCATCTATCTATCTCTCTTTCTCTCTCCCCATCTCTCTCTCTGATCATTTGTATTCATGAGTATGCTGAATCCAATCCATATTGACATTTGGCATCACGCATGCCTATAAATGTACACATTTCACATCAGATAAAGACAAACTTTACCTCATGGTATCATTCAAATTTTATGTCAGGCCCTTTTTCAGATGCATCTCCTCAATGTCCCTCAGTCAGGGTGATGTCATTCCATGCTCCTTTGCCAAGGCAGCTCAGCTCACTCAGAGAAACGCCCTTCCACATGTTTCACCTCATTAACCGATGATTGAAAAGATGACAAATATGACATGTGCAATTTATTATCTTAATGAATTCACTCTCCTCTGTCAGAGACAGGTAGGGCAGCGGAGCTATGGACTCGACGGGTTTGGTGAGATGTTGTGATTGTAGGAAAGTGAACACGGTGTGGAATGCTCCGATTAGTACAACAAGGCTGCTTTTTCCCACCTCTCTTTCCATCTCCGATCAATTTGTCTCAAATCAAATCAAATTGTGTTTGTCACATGCCGAATACAACTGGTGTAGACTTTACCGTGGAATTCTTTTTTACGAGCCCTTCTCAACGATGCAGTTTAAAAATAATAATACAAATAAAATAGTAACACGAGGAATAAAATAAAATACACAAGAATGGAGTTATATACAGGGATACCAGTACCAGATCAATGTGCAGAGGTACAAGGTAGATATGTACATGAAGGCTGGGTAAAGTGACGAGGCATCAGGTTAGATAATAAGATAATAATAAGAGTAAAATAAAGAACAGAGTAGCAGCAGCAAATTATGAGTATAAAAGTGTGTGTCTGTGTGTGTGTGTGTGTGTGTGTGTGTGTGTGTGTGTGTGTGTGTGTGTGTGTGTGTGTGTGTGTGTGTGTGTGTGTGTGTGCGTGTGTGTTCGTGTGTGAGTTTACATGTGTGTGTTATGTGTATGTATGTGTGTTTGTGTTGGGCCGGTATGCGTGTGTGTTATGCGTGTGTGTGCGTATGTAGTGAATATAACCACAGTAATATGCACAGAGGGGATATTTTCATCACTGCAATTGGAATGTTATGTGGCCGTCCGTTATGATTGTGCACAGACGAACCTGGCTGCCCTTGTACCTAGTGCATGGCGTGAGGGAGGCCAGGTGTGTGAAGACTTTGAATAGTGGAGAGAAGGGGCAGGTCCGGGGGACACTGTCTGCGCAGAAGGCATCGTGCTTGCTGAGCTGTGACCAATCCAATGGGCACTGGAGATCGCTGCACACCTTTTCAAATGGATTACGCCCTTTCTTTTCCACAGAGTGAAATTGCCAAAAAGGTATTCTGTCATTGTTGTCCTGAATGGGAAATAGGTCACAGCCATTATAGAAATATTCAAGTCAAGGATACTGACAATGAAATATAAATATGTGTGTTTTTGTCTGCTCTGAAAGCACTGGAAAGGTGTAGGACTCTGTTTAGAGGGGAATTTGTAGCCTCGTCAAAGGTCTGTTGTAGCCTCGTCAAATGTAGCTAGAGAAGTGTATCAGTGAATGATTGAGAATAATCAGTAAAGAGTGGCAATGGTATAATCCTCCACAGGAAAGACAAGCACCCCATCCCCTTCAACCCCTTTCTTTTCAGTCTGAAGTGTCCCCATTCATTTATCAGTATTCTATTTTTAGGTGCATGAAACGGTATTTGATTCATTGGAATGAACAATGACTCATGTGTAGCTAGCATCAGAGATATCAGAAGCTATATTAAAACTTCTTAGGGCTGCAATCCTGTTAACAGGATCGATATGACAACAGCCAGTGAAAGTGCAGGGCGCCAAATTCAAACAACAGAAATCTCATAATTAAAATTCCTCAAGCATACAAGTATTTCACACCATTTTAAACATACACTTCTTGTTAATCCCACCACAGTATCCGATTTCAAAAAGGCTTTACAACGAAAGTACCACAAATGATTATGTTAGGTCAGAGCCAAGTCACAGAAAAACACAGCCATTTTTCCAGCCAAAGACAGGAGTCACAAAAAGCAGAAATAGAGATAAAATTCATCACTAACCTTTGATGATCTTCATCAGATGACACTCATAGGACTTCATGTTACACAATACATATACATATGTTTTGTTCGATAAAGTTCATATTTATATTCAAAAACCTCAGTTTACATTGGCGACATGTTCAGAAATGCCTCTAAAATAAAATATAATAAAATAAAATATCCTGAGAAATTGCAGAGAGCCACATCAAATAACAGAAATACTCACCATAAACTTTGATGAAAGATACATGTTTTACATAGAATTAAAGATAAACTTGTTCTTAATGCAACCGCTGTGTCAGATTTCAAAAAAGCTTTACGGAAGAAGCAAACCATGCAATAATTTGAGGTCGGCACTCAGAGCCCAATCAAGACAAAAATATATCCGCCATATTGTGCAGTCAACAGAAGTCAGAAATAACATTATAAATATTCACTTACCTTTGATGATCTTCATCAGAATGCACCCCCAGGAATCCCAGTTCCACACTAAATGTTTGATTTGTTCGGTAATGTCCATCATTTATATCCAAATAGCTATTTTTGTTAGCGCGTTTGGTAAACAAATCCAAAGTCACGAAGCGCGTTCACTAAAAGCAGACGAAATGTCAAAAACGTCTGTAACAGTCAGTAGAAACATGTCAAACGATGTATTGAATCAATCTTTAGGATGTTTTTAACATAAATCTTCAATAATGTTCCAACCGGAGAATTCCTTTGTCTTCAGAACTGCGATGGAACAGAGCTCGCTTTCACATGAACGCGCATGGTCAGCGCATGTTCAGGTCATGATAGACTCAATCCCCTCTCATTCGGCCCCACTTCACAGTAGAAGCATCAGACAAGGTTCTAAAGACTGTTGACATCTAGTGGAAGCCATAGGAAGTGCAAAATGACCCATATCCCACTGTGTATTCGATAGGCAATGAGTTGAAAACCTACAAACCTCAGATTTCCCACTTCTTGGTTGGAATTTATTCTCAGGTTTTTGCCTGCCATATGAGTTCTGTTATACTCACAGACATCATTCAAACAGTTTTAGAAACTTCAGAGTGTTTTCTATCCAATTCTAATAATAATATGCATATATTAGCAACTGGGACTGAGGAGCAGGCCGTTAAATCTGGGCACCTCTGGGCACCTTTTCATCCAAGCTACTCAATACTGCCCCTGCAGCCATAAGAAGTTCTGTTCTGAGAATCAGTCATATCAACTCCTCTATTATTTATAACACTGTATTTCTCCCACTGCATAAACACACTCACTTTTAACTGATGACATCGCTCATTAAAGTGGTAGCAACCCCTTTTAGTTAAAGTCCCCTGCTCTGTCTCAGCCCACCCTCTTTAGAACCTGAGAAAACCAACAAACCCTCCACTGAATTGCTCTCCTTTCCCTATGTTCTAGAGCCACCCACTAGTGGGTACAGTGGAGGAAGGGGGTATTGCCCACGCTATCCATGAGGGTTGGCAGCAGTCTGGGTAACGGGGTTGGCTTGTCATGCCTCTCTGCTGTCTCTGGTGTAATTTGATCGCAGCGTGGGTGCTGGGGGTGTGCCGTGATCGGCAGGGATTAGGCAGACCGACACAGCAGATCACGGCTGTATCGGTGTCAGCCATGGAGGTAATCCCTGTGTGCCTGCCTCAGGACACTACTGTGGCTCTGCCTGACTCTCTCTCTTCATATGGAGCTGTTTGTCTGGGTTTTGTTTGGTTGTGTACCACCTCTGCTGGCCTCCACAAGGTGGGCCCCATGTTCACTACATAGACACTGAGAGCCTGTCACTACGTAACCATATTATCTAAACACCATGTTAACAGGATCAATGCACTGCACTGTCCCTTCACCCAGTATTGTGTCATCACTGAAAGGAATTATGATTCAATTCACCTATGACTGAAACATGGTGGTGGCAGCAAGAGCTGTGGGGATGTTTTTCAGCAGCAAGGACTAGGAGAATAGTCAGGATCAAGGCAAGGATGAACAGCAAAGTACAGAGAGATCTTTCATGGAAACATGCTCCAGAGCACTCAGAATCTCAGACTGGGGCGAAGGTTCCCCTTCAACAGGAACCCTAAGCACACAGCCAAAACAACGCAGGAGTGGCGGGACAAGTCTCTGAATGTCCTGTATGGCCCAGCCAGAGCCCGGACTTGAACCTGATCAAACATATTTGAGAGACCTGAAAACCATGCAGAAACACACTCCCCATTTTGGGAATCATTCGAGGATCTGCAGAGAGGAATGGGAGAAACTCCCCAAATACAGGTGTGCCAAGTATGGCGTCATACCCAAGAAGACAAGGCTGAAATCACTGCCAAAGGTTTTCAACAAAGTACTGAGTAAGGGTCTGAATACTTATGTAGATGTAATATTTCAGTTTTAATACATTTGTAAAAATATATTTGTTATTATGGGCTATTGTGTGGAGATTGATGAGTGGGGAAAAAAAAACACATTTAATACATTAAACAAAATGGGGGAAATGTAAAAGAGTCTCCAATGTTTTTGAAGGCATGCAAATTGACTGATTTCACTTAATGAAATCTTTGAAATTGTTGTATTCTCGTTATATTTTTGTTCAGTGTAGATTCAGACATGTATACATCTTTGATGTACATATAGTTTATTTTGGTTTACAGCATGTAATTGATTCTCACTTAATCTGTCTTAATATCATCAGAATAATCTGAATAAATATTAAGATACTATTGATGCAATATATTGATTTGTTTAATTATAGATGGTAGCAAGGCACTAGACATTTTCAGATACATATTTTCAATATTTACAACTTGTTGCAGAGAAACATACACTTCCGTTCAGAAGTTTAGGGTAATCAAATTGATCAGAAATACCATAGACATTGTTAATCGTGTAAATTTATTTAAACAGCATATTTTTATTGGAATATCTACATGAGGCTTACACTCTAATGTACTTGTCCTCTTGCTCAGTTGTGCACCGGGGCCTCCCACTCCTCTTTCTATTCTGGTTAGGGCCAGTTTGCGCTGTTCTGTGAAGGGAGAAGTACACAGCGTTGTACGAGATCTTCAGTTTCTTGGCAATTTCTCGCATGGAATAGCCTTCATTTTTCAGAATAAGAATAGACTGATGAGTTTCAGAAAAAAGTATTTGTTTGAGCCATTTTGAGCCACTTCAAACCCACAAATGCTGATGCTCCTGATTCTCAACTAGTCTAAAGAAGGACAGTTTTGATATCTTCTTCAATCAGAACAACAGTTTTCAGCTGCGCTAACATAATTGCAAAAGGCTGATCTAATGATCAATTTGACTTTTAAAATGATAAACTTGGATTAGCTAACACAACGTGCCATTGGACACAGGAGTGATGTTTGCTGATAATGGGCCTCTGTACGCATATGTACATATGTACGCATATTCCATAAAAAATCTGCCGTTTCCAGCTGCAATAGTCATTTACAACATTAACAATGTCTACACTGTATTTCTGATCAATTTTATGTTATTTTAATGGACAAAAAATGTGTTTTTATTTTTTTTAAACAAGAACATTTCTAAGTGACCCTAAACTTTTGAACGGTAGTGTATATCACCTCCTCCGCTAAAACATCTTCTGCCAAAGAAAAAGGAAAAGGGAACATTTTCATCTATCACAATAGTGCAAGCCCAGACACAGTAAAGACAAACCAAGGAACATCCGGATGCTCAGGGGAGCATTAAAAGTTTTCTGTAGTCCTTGGCGAAGTAATGTGGGATGACAGTGAGAGAGGATGGAGGGAGGGAGGGGTTGCTTCCTGGTGGCACCTGTTCACCCAGGCTGTGAGACAGAGCGGTGGCCTTCCGTCCAGGAGTGTGACTTCCTTCCCCTTGGCACACTGGGTAATAGAGATCAGTAATTGGGAGCTATAAATCTTGGCTGCGGACAAGGTAGGTCAGAACAGGCTGATTACTTAGGCATTACAGTAAATCTAAGTAAGCCTTGAATTGAAATATTTGGTGAGGTGGATTCTCATTATGGGGGTGAGTGCATGTATGTGTTTGTGTGGAGTGGTAGGGGCCAAGGTACTCCTCTCGTCCCCCTCCTATTATGACATTATGCAATGCTCCAATGCCCTCGACCACAAGTCTCGTAAACTTCGCAACAAATGTATTTTCCTCATCCCTGTAGTTTTCTATGATTTTGGGGTGAGATTGTCAGAAAGCAGCCGAGGGCCCTCCTGGAGTTCTAAAACCTTTCCAAAGAACCGGCTCTTCAGAGCATTAAGGATATCTCCGTATGTTGCACATTCACTGCAGGTCTAGTGTTAGAGCTCTGTAACGACTACTATTGAATCCTTCAACACAACAAAACTTCCCCATCTGTTTATTATTTGTTTAATCTGTAGCTACACTATATACACTACTGTTGAAAAGTTTGGGGTCACTTAGAAATGTCCTTGTTTTTGAAAGAAAAGCAAATTATTTGGTCCATTAAAATAACATCAAATTGATCAGAAATAAATTGTAGACATTGTTAATGTTGTAATTAACTATTGTAGCTGGAAACGGCAGATTTTTTTATGGAATATCCATATACTGTAGGCGTACAGAGTCCCATTATCAGCAACCATCACTCCTGTGTTCCAATGGCAAATCGTTTGTTAGCTAATCCAACTTTTCTTTTTAAAAATTAATTGAACATTCCAAGGAAAGCCTTTTGCAATTATGTTAGCTCAGCTGAAAACTGTTGTTCTGATTAAAGAAGCAACAAAACTGGCCTTCTTTAGAATAATTGAGTATCTGGAGGCATCAGCATTTGAGCAAGAGGTTTGATTACAGGTCAAAATAGCCAGAAACAAATCATTTTCTTTTGAAGCTCGTCAGCTTATTCTTGTTCTGAAAATGAAGTCTCAATTCCAAGGAAAGAAATTGCTAAGAAACTGAAGATCTCGAACTACGCTGTGTACTTTTGTTCTTTTGCCCATCTTCACAGAATTTTTATTTGCCAGCCTGAGATCTAACTTTTTCAGAATGAAAGAGGAGTGGGAGGCCTCTTCACTGTTGATGTTGAGACATTTGAGTGTCTAGTTTGAGAAACAGACAGTTGAGGACAAGTCCTCAACTGGCAGATTCATTAAATAGACCTGCAAGACACCAGTCTCAATGTCAACAGTGAAGAGGCCTTCCGGGATGCTGGCCTTCTAGGCAGAGTTCCTCTGTCCAGTGTCTGTGTTCTTTTGCCCATCTTAAACTTTTATTTTTATTTGCCAGCCTGAGATATGGCTTTATCGTTTGTATGACTCTGCCTAGAAGGCCAGCAACCTGGAGTCACCTCTTCACTGTTGACGTTGAGACTGGTGTTTTGATGGGTACAATTTAATCAACAGCCAGTTGAGGACTTTATATCTGTTTTCAAACAGAGACACTCTAATGTTTTCCTCTTGCTCAGTTTGCACGGGGCCTTCCACTCCTCTTTCTATTCTGGTTAGAGCCAGTTTGCGCTGTTCTGTGATTGGAGTCACAACGTTGTGCCAGATCTTCAGTTTCTTGGCAATTTTCACATGGAATAGCCTTCATTTCTCAGAACAAGAATAGACTTTTTCAGAATAAAGTCTTTGTTTCTGGCCATTTTGAATGGACAAAACTGATGCTTTTCCAGATAAAAAAAGTATGTGTACATTTCCTTAGTGACCCTAAACTATTTCAGAATGGTAGTGTTGCTGACAAGTTTATAAAATCAAGCACACAGCCATGCAATCTCCGCAGACAAACATTGGCAGTAGAATGGCCTTACTGAAGAGCACAGTGACTTTCAACGTGGCACTGTCATAGGATGCAACTTTTCCAACAAGACAAGTTCATCAAATTTCTGCCCTGTTAGAGCTGCCCCGGTCAACTACAAGTGCTGTTATTGAGAAGTGGAAACGTCTAGGAGCAACAACGGCTCAGACGAGAAGAGGTAGGCCACACAAGCTCACAGAATGGAACACTACTGTGTTCCAAACTGCCTCTGGAAGCAACGTCAGCACAATAACTGTTCGTCAGGAGCTTCATGAAATGGGTTTCCATGGCTGAGCAGCCGCACACAAGTCTAAAATCACCATGTACAATCATCTATCAGTCTGACGGTCCAATCTGGTTTGGTGGATGCCAGGAGAACATAGTGCCAACTGTAAAGTTTGGAGAAGGAGGAATAATGGTCTGGGGCTATTTCTCTTCATTTGGGCTAGGCCCCTTAGTTCCAGTGAATGGAAATCTTAACACTACAGCATACAATGACATTCTAGACAATTCTGTGCTACCAACTTTGTGGCAACAGTTTTTGGAATACCTCTGTGTACAAAGCAAAGTTCATACAGAAATAGTTTGTCAAGATCGGTGTGGAAGAACTTGCCTGGCCTGCACAGAGCCCTGACCTCAACCCCATTGAACACCTTTGGGATGAATTGGAACCCCGACTGTGAGGCAGGCCTAATCTCCCAACATCAGTGTCGACCTCACTAATGGTCTTTTGGCTGAATGGAAGCACATCCCGCAGCAATGTTCCAACATCTAGTGGAAAGAGAGTGGAGGCTGTTATAGCAGCAAAGGGGGGACCAACTCCATATTAATTGCCCATGATTTTGGAATGAAATGTTTGACGAGCAGGTGTCTACATAGTTATGGTCATGTAATGTATGTTAAGTGAGGATGTATCTCTCATTGAACAAGCTTTCAAAGTGATAACCTTTTATTGAAAGTGAATTGAAAGTTTAGTTGGTAAAAATGCAACTTTCTGCCATGTTTCATTGGTTGGGTCTTTGAGTTTAATCCACTTACAGCTCATAAGTGACTAGAGGGGACTATGGAAGGTGAATTAGGGAGCAGAGCCTGCAGTATTCTCAGCATTCTCTCCAGTTCAGAGTGTGACTTAATGGATTAGAGAAACAGCCTCCTCTCTCGGCCTCCTGCGGCATGCTGTATGTGGCCTTTATTTTTCACGATACAACTGCATTGGAAGTGTATCGACTCGTCCATATTGGGAGTCCTTACACCTAAAGGTTTTAGTTCTTAGTAACGCTATATAACCTAGCATGCTTGGTCCTTTGATTTAAAGTCATCTATGATTTTTTTTGTTTAAATGCTCACAAAAATCAGTAACTAGTATGCGTAATAGTTTGCTGAATTACGAATAGCATTATCGGGCTCCCGAGTGGTGCAGCGGTCTAAGGTACTGCATCTCAGCGCTAGAGGCATCACTACAGACCCTGGTTCGATTCCAGGCTGTATCACAACTGGCCGATGATTGGGGGTCCCATAGGTAGGTGGACAATTGGCCCAGCATCGTCCGGGTTAGGGTTTGGCCTGGTAGGCTGTAATTGTAAATAAGAATTTGTTCTTAACTGACTTGCCTAGTTAAATAAAAAAAAGAAAAAATAAGCAAATTCATCAAATGAATACACCAAACATTTGGTCCTCTATAAATAATATATGTACTGTATATAGGCTATATGACAAATGGATGGTGTGGTGTCGGTGCAAAGCCCTGCAGTGTGAAGTGTTGCCACTCAGAGAAACACTCCGGCTAGCATCATTCCCCTTCTCCTGAAACAGCATGCTACTCCACTTAGCAGTCTCCATTTGGGGTGGCAGAACAAACACTGTTTTAGCACTTTTATCTTAATGCACTGCACAATTCTGGAGCACTGAAGGCATGATTATTGTACAGAGACAAGAACGGCGTGCATTTAAAGCAAGGACTTATTTAAATAGAGACTTACTGCCAACCATGTGACACTCCTGCTTTTTCTTTTCCCCAGCCTCCTAGAGGGAGAATTAGTTTGTTGTCTGCATTTCCTTAGCTTGTTTTCAATGGACTTATTCCGAAAGTCCATTTTCTGTCACACTGATTCCGTGGATACTTATCCTGAGTAAAATTGCAATGTTCTGCTGAATGTATTCATTGTAGAGTAGGGACTGTATCTTCCAGCTTATAGACTATCTTTTCATCCCTTCTGTCGGCTAGTTTGGCTCAGCACACAATTTCAAGGGGAGACATTTTGGGTGAAAATATGACACTGGGGTTTGATAGTGTGCATTTTGTTGAAATTGAAGAGGAGTGGCATATGGCCAGCATTGGCTCATGTCTCTCAGCAGCAGGTGTGTAGGTGAGCCCCGGCAGACCAATGTAAAAGCCGATCTGGTGCCACGCCCGTCTAATGCGGTCTTTAGCATCTCTGATAAAATGCTCATCTCCAGCTGCTCCATGCATGCTGCTGGAAACCACAGCAACCCAGGCATGTCCCACAGCTCCAGAGGCCATTGATTTAATGGTGGCACGGTG
Source organism: Oncorhynchus nerka (assembly GCF_034236695.1). Classification (NCBI taxonomy): domain Eukaryota; kingdom Metazoa; phylum Chordata; class Actinopteri; order Salmoniformes; family Salmonidae; genus Oncorhynchus; species Oncorhynchus nerka. Next base: position 21,175,544 of record NC_088421.1, on the reverse strand, counting down.
TCAATGGTGACCTCATCCACTGATGTCTGCACAGCTAATGCCCCAACATGTGACGTTGACACTCTACAAGACATACAGTGAGGGTGAGATGGATCGGCAGAGAGAGTGTCATATGTCTCTCTGTGGATGGTGGAGAATGATGGACACTCGACGTGAGGGCAGTGATGTCAGCAGAACAATTCTGAAATGTGTTGTGTTTTCCAAAATACTTTGTCTGTGAAGTCTGTGTAGTCAGACAGAAATACCTATAACAATCAGTCTTACCATGACATTCTAAATACATTTATGTTTGGAAAAAACCTTTTAGACTATTCCATGTTTTGCTATTCAGACTATGAAAGATTCATTATCTATCAAATCAATCACCCACTATTAATGTTAATGGCTTTAAGTGTTAGCAAAGTAACCGACCACAAACCACCCCAAAGGAGCTCAGAGTCTGCAGCTCATCAGCCCTCAATTTGGTGAGGAATGAGGGGCAAGAGAGGGAGAGAAAGACAGAGCGGGAGAAAAATGGAGGGAGAGAGAGAGGGGGAGAGCCAGTGCCGCCCACCGCTGCCTGGCCCTGACACCTTGTGAAGAGCGCTCATTCATCACACGGCGTAGGGCTTGAGCCTCCGTAAATCACTGTGGATAAAGGACGCGCCGTAAAGAATGGAATTGTGAAGGTAAGGGTTTTAAATCCCCCTAGATGATCCCAGATAAACACAGAGAGACTTTTGACAGTCCCTCGTTACCGCCGCCAGCGAGAGGAGCTGTCACCGCTCCCCCCTCGCCTTTCATCTTGCGGTAACAGTCTGGCTGCTAATATCCTCAATTATCTCTGCAATATGTTGCTGGGAAAAAGGGAAAGTTCCGAAGGAAGCGTTCACACAATTTAAAAGTTTTAATTTGACAGCTTGTGGTGTAATGATGGGTTCTGATGAGGGTAGGGGACCCCAGCCTACACCCAGCCAGTGACAAATGATTGGGCTGTACCGGGGATGGTTAGTGGATGTCAAGAGATGCTGGATCAGATGTCAAGAAGCCAAATACATGTTTCGCAGGATGATTTAAAAATCCTATTTACTCTCGGTGGAGAATGTGGGCAAGGTTTAATTATGGCAGGGCCATGACATTTCAACTGATGACAGTGGTGGTGGTAGACATGTCTGGGTATCTGTTTCTTCTCCTGCTCTAAGAGCCTGTTAACATAGTTGTTTTGGAAAAGGAACATTAAATGTGTCTTTGTATAGAGTCAATCATAGACGTACTGAAGATGACAATAGTGACAATTTCACATGGGTTTTTCTCAATGTAATGGCTTTAGTTTGTTCTCAGTGGAGTACTTGTATTATATTTCATCTACACAACTTTGGGGCAAAGCAGACAGATACAGTTGAAGTCGGGAAGTTTACATACACCTTAGTCAAATACATTTAAACTCAGTTTTTCACAATTCCTGACATTTAATCCCAGTACAAATTCCCTGTCTTAGGGCAGTTAGGATCACCACTTAATTTTAAGAATGTGAAATGTCACATGAATAATAGTAGAGAGAATGATCTATTTCAGCTTTTATTTATTTCATCACATTCCCAGTGGGTCAGAAGTTTACATACACTCAATTAGTATTTGGTAGCATTGCCTTTAAATTGGGTCACACGTTTCGGGAGCCTTCCACAGGCTTCCCACAATAAGTTGGGTGAATTTTGCCCCATTCCTCCTGACAGAGCTGGTGTAACTGAGTCAGGTTTGTAGGCCTCCTTGCTCGCACCCTCTTTTTTTAGATCTGCCCACAGATTTTCTATAGGATCGAGGTCAGGGCTTTATAGGATTGAGGTCAGCCTTTCAGGTTATGTCGATATAGGACTTTTTTTTACTGTGGAAATAGATACTTTTGTACCGTTTTCCTCCAGCATCTTCACAAGGTTCTTTGCTGTTGTTCTGGGATTGATTTGCACTTTTCGCACCAAAGTACGTTCATCTCTAGGAGACAGAGTGCGTTTCCTTCCTGAGCGGTATGACTGCTGCGTGGTCCCATGGTGTTTATACTTGCGTACTATTGTTTGTACAGATGAACGTGGTACCTTCAGGCGTTTGTAAATTGCTCCCAAGGATGAACCAGACTTGTGGAGGTCTACAATTTTGTTTCTGAGGTCTTGGCGGATTTCTTTAGATTTTCCCATGATGTCAAGCCAATACATCCATAGGTGCACCTCCAATTGACTCAAATGATGTCAATTAGCCTATCAGAAGCTTGTAAAGCCATGACACCATTTTTGGGACTTTTCCAAGCTGTTTGAAGGCACAGTCAACTTAGTGTATGTACATTTCTGACCCACTGGAATTGTGGTACAGTGAATTATAAGTGAAATAATCTGTCTGTAAACAATTCTTTGGAAAAATGACTTGTGTCACGCACAAAGTAAATGTCCTAACCGACTTGCCAAAGTTATAGTTTATTAACAAGAAATTTGTGGAGTGGTTGAAAAACTACTTTTAATGACTCCAACCTAAGTGTATGTAATCTTCCGACTTCAACTGAATACTCACAATGTACTTATTGAACCTGAAATGCCATAATATTTAGCCACTCGTTGATATTGATATTCTTTGGAACCTGTATAACTAAATGGAGAGGAGTGAATTTGCATAGATAGGGCATCCATCCGTCCGTCCGTCTGACTGATAATGACGGCGGAGTCACAGTGCATGATGGAGACACAGAGGGCATGCGACTGTCACATGAAGGTTGACTGGCTCATTAAAGGAAAGATCTCCCCCCATGGCACCTAGTCAGGTAATTGTCTTTTTTTTTCCTTCCGTTTTTTCAATGCTGATATATATACATAGCTTCAGCTGGGGAGGATAAATCAATCATTTCAAGTGTCTTTGGTAATAAGTGAAAGTTATAAATCATGGGATTTGCTCTCAGGTTTATGAAATATTGGCTGTCAAGGGGGGATACATTATCCCCAGTCAGTTAGTCAGTCAGTGTTCCTGGACCGAGGCAGTCAGTCAGTCAGTGTTCCTGGACCGAGGCAGTCTGTTAGTCAGTCACTGTTCCTGGACCGAGGCAATCAAATCAAATCAAATTGTATTAGCCACATGCGCAGAATACAGGAGGTGTAGTAGATCTTACAGTGAAACGTTTACTTACAGGATCTAACCACCAATGCAGTTTTAAAAAATACAGATAAGAATAAGAAATAAAAGTAGTTAAAGAGCAGCAGTAAAATAACAATAGCGAGACTATATACAGGAGTCTTATGGCTTGAGGGTAGAAGTCAGTCAGTGTTCCTGGACCGAGGTACTCAGTCAGTCAGTCAGTGTTCCTGGACTGAGGCAGGCAGTCAGTCAGTCAGTCAGTCAGTGTTCCTGGACCGAGGCAGGCAGTCAGTCAGTGTTCCTGGACCGAGGCAGTCAGTCAGTGTTCCTGGACTGAGGCAGTCAGTCAGTCAGTCAGTGTTCCTGGACCGAGGCAGTCAGTCAGTCAGTGTTCCTGGACCGAGGCAGGCAGACAGTCAGTCAGAGGTGCAGGTGTCAAAGCACGTAGGGACGTATGCAATCTTTGGCTAATAAGAGGATCCATCTATAGAAGAAACGTTCACTCCATCAAGGGCTCTGTATGACGTGCAATTAGTCCCCACAATACAGATCAGATCTTAATTTGAGCCAGTTTGCTACAGCAAGAAAATAATCCTGCAGCAACTGGACATTTTAATTATTATGTTGATTATAATTATTTGAGATTTTTGTAGGGTTTCATACATTTTTGGTATGGGAAAATGAAGTCTGGAATTTCAAAGTGGAAATCACAAACTTCAGAAGCCTTTTTTAACCTCAAATACACTACATTTCCTTTATTCCAGGAAACATCTCCTGCAACAGTGTGATCAAATTAAGATTTTACATCTGTATTAACATAGGGATCAGACCAGCATTTTCATAGGGAGTATAACTCCATGAACAAACTTGAACATAACAGTACCAGTGTCAATCTTCCTACTGCTAGTGTAATTGCCTCCGGTTGTTGACTATTTTATGTGACTAGAATCAGTCCTAAGGCTGAACTTGATCGCTACAATGGGGTACACACATTTTATAGCTCGCATTAACAGGGTTCCCTTGATAGATAAAATAAGCAAATAGCTGGTTTGGTGATGGTGTGAAACCAGGATAACAAATGGGCCCTTTCTGATAACAACCCCCCTGTGAGACACCCTGGCATGAGAGACAGACAGAGAGATCGGTTGAGGAGAGAGGCAGAGCTGAAACAGCCCACTCTGCTCCCAGTGGAAAGCTCCATGCCCCACACAAGGATGGATTGGGGAGATTTGTAATAGTCCTGCTGCTTTTGACAAAGTGACCCAGTGAGACCTTCATCCTCATTGCCTCAATGAAAAGGGCATCGGCAGTCGAGCTGTAGCTGAGATAAGTGGGGATCTGTCGTTTTGGGCTGCTCTGTTATAAATGGCTGCCACCTCAATCACATGAGACAAGAGCGCTATCTCCCCTGACAACCTCTTTCTGACTTGACATGCAAAAATCTAATTGATACAAGGAGAGGGGAGGAGAAGGGGAGAGAGATTGAGGAGATATGGCTTTGGGGAGAAAAAATCTTTACATCAAAGTTGAAAAGCCGTCTGTGGCAGGAAGATCATTTCAAGATTGAGGCCTCTTACACCCATTTCTATCTGAACAGGACCACAGATGGAACATGTAGGCTGTTGTACCACCCACTGTACAAATTCCATGACAATACCTGCATGCTGACAGTACCATAGCCTTTTTGGATATCATTTACAGGGTCATAAATTCATGCGTTTTGAATACCATAAGCCATTATAAGAGTTGCTGTTTTTCACCACTTAGTGACCTGCGTGTGCTGTGGGTACGGCAGAAGAGGCTTATATTCTAGGATGAGGGTAAAGAGATTATACAACCTTGACTGTGTGTTTTATGTGGGTGTTGCTATGGACAAGCACAGTACTTTGTTGATCAGAGTGTGTCTGAAATAGCAGAGTTGGTTGACAGAGGAGGTTGGCTGAGGAGATAGAGGAGTGTGGGTTGAAAAGATCCATCTATCTGTTCTTTTATCTCTCTGGCTTTCACTTAATAATGTACTTATTGGGACTTTTCTACCGCCTAAATATTATCTTTTTTCTTCTCAAGTCCAATCTTGCCAAGTGATTAAACTTAATCTCTTTAAAATCTCTTTGAAATCTACACAGCTTAATCTCGTATAAAGATGTCTTTGGACACTGTGTTAACTAAAGAGATCCAATGTACTTATTGGGACTTTTCTACCGCCTAAATATTAACTTTTTTCTTATCGAGTCCAATCTTGCCGGTGATGTCATCTATAAAATAGTTCAACAAAGATGAGCAAGTGCCATCCATTTTGGCCCCATACACTACCCATACAATGTTGTGTTTTCGCCAAACCCACTGGCTCCAAGTTATCTACAAGTTTTGAGTTCTCAACCACTTTTGAGTTGAAGTAGCTTTCTTTGTGCCGTTTTGGAAATTGGAAATACTGTTTAACGTCTCTTATTAGACAAACGTACAAAATGAAAGCATTCCCTCTTGAACATACCAAGTGATTAAACGTAATATCTTTGAAATCTACACAGCTTAATCTTGTACAAAGATACACTAACTGCTGGCAAAGACCTAGAAGACCAAAGTGTGAAGAAAGCGATCAGCAGGATAAAAGTGAGTGAGAGAAACTGAGAGAAAAATGAGTACATGTGGTGAAGGGCGTATGATAGAGGTCAAACTCAGCCCCATGTGCACCTGGTCCCCCTAGCGAGGCCATTTGCTGTCACCTCCACTGCTGCTCTCCACCACCAAGACACCCCCTCTCTGCATTCAATCCATTCAGGAAACGCTGTGCCCTTCCCACCAACATCCTGATGTTTGATTCATTCTCCAACACCCGGAGGACACTCATAACAAAAACAGGAAAAAGGGAGGAGAGAAAAAGAAAGAGAAAAAAAGAAATGAGAAAAAGACTGAAACGTCAGATTTGTAATTCCCATTTGTGTATGTGAATGGAAGGAGGGACCCAACACAGAACAAAAGAGAATACGTTGTTTGATGGGGACAAAGGACAAAGAGGAGAAAACAAACTAATCAAGAACTCCTCCACCCCCTCGCCACCCCTCCTTTCCTTTGCCTCTTTTGTTTGACTCAAGGTTTGTGGAGTGGATGGGGCCTGGAGATGCCTGCGGGGGGTGGGGGGGTTGCTTTGCTCGGCACCTCTCAACGTGCTCTCTCTTAATCAGAGGTTGATTAAGCACACTTTGAGAAGCATGGATTATGGGGCTCCCCTCGGACCAAACTAAATTGGTCGGAAGGGAAGGAAGGCAGAGCGTGTATCGCAGCCAGGGGAACTTTTGATGTGTCAGTCAGTGCGTCTGGCATGGTTTGCTTTTATTGACCTCCTCAGCCTTGATTTGTGACAGATCCCCCGGTGCTGGGATGAGAAAGGAAGGAAGGGAGGGTGGGGTGGGGAAGGTTAAAAAATATTGAGCTGCTGTGCAAGAAAAGAATCCCCCAAATTCTGCTGACCCAATGGAATGGTCCCAAACGTAGCACGGCGTTCACTGCATAAAAACCATTAACAAAGCATCAGCAGCCGAGCAAAACGATTGGCTTGATTGATACTAAAGACATTTCCCACCGAGCCTCTACGTTTTGAATCAGAGAACACAATGTAAACAGCAGGTTTCACTCACAGATATTGTCTCTCATCTACCGTTAATGTGTTGAAGAAAGTGCCTTTGCATAGGTTTCAACGTCCGTACCCATTTCTAGACAGCGTGTGTCGTTTATGGATTCATGGATACTAATAGTATGATACTTTCTTCCCGTGTGTGGTGCTCTGACTGGTTTGTAACCCCTTCAGAAAGGGTAGGCATTATTCATGTTGTGCTGGTAGCAGCACTGTTAATGTAATGAGTCAGGTTGTTAATGTGATCTCGCCTCAGACACAAAGGGTCAACCTGAGACCCTGGCTGACGCAGACAGAGGCCTCTGCGCCCTACATAACAACGATGGGACGTGTCATGGCTGATTTATATTGCCCTTGAACCTGCCAATAGTAAGACCTTGTGGCTTGCCTTTAAAAGAAGCCTGCAAAACAGAACACTGGAAGCCAGGGAGATAACATGAACGCTGTGTTCCCACCTATTGAAAGCCTGGCGCGGTACAGCTGAATGCTTTTAAAGGCACCCATGTAATCTAAACGTGTCATTTCTCTCACACAGCACAGCACAGCGCTGGGATGCATTGATATCAGATAGCCCTGAGATGAATCTGACTTGACCTGTGAACATCAGAGTCGATGGCTTCTGCATCGCTACACAGGCATGAGAGGAATCAGCAATGGGTTCTAGGAGATAGGCATCGACACATTCAACTAGGCACAACACAACATTTTCGATAGCATACTGTAGGTACAGAACATATAGATTTAATAATAACGAGATACGCATTAATGTCATTTCAAACTGTCAAGTCTCTCCAGACAGGATGTCAACCAGTCTGCTTATCATTTTGCCACCATTTTATTTACATCACAGAACATAGCTGCACAAACACCCTATCCATCCCTGAACACAACGCCATGGTAACTGGAGGAGGGAGATGCACTGTGTGTTTTTGAAGCAGCCTTATTAACTCAACCCACTTGCCCATGTAATTAAAGTTTGCTTACAGTGCAGCTAATATTCAATATGTAACCTGCGAAGGCACACAGTAATTATGTGGGGCGTGACTGACAGAGATCAGGCAAAACAAACAAAGCGGGCCAGCCATCAGTCAAGTCAGTGTTGGGCCAGGTTAATAAGGATGCTCCTGCAGCCCCGTTAGATGAAGTCTGGGACTCATTCCTAGCTAATCCAATTACAGTTTGATTTTAAGGAGCTTTTTTACAACGTCACTGTCACAGACCATTTAAAATAGTCCCACTCCGGACCTTTATGAAGCTATCCTAAGTGGACAGTATTAACAAGGTAAAGAAAGTCCTTCACCAGAACTCAACGAAACCCTGAGAGGAACCAGACTCATTGACATGGGCAAATACCAAATTAGAGGAAATTTGACTTGTCTGGCCAGTGCAAATTGTGACTATATTAGAGTTGGATGGGTACAGTCCAGCTCTCTCTGTCCCGGGGTCTGGGAGGCAGACAGGACAAATCTGGGTTTATTGGGAGAATCCCACATGTAGTGGAGTGGACCTGTGATCGATTGGGATCTGAAGTGGCTTAGCTGTGCCTCTGCGTGTCAATAGCGTCACCTTTTCCCTCACCTCTCTGATAAACCGTAGGCTCCTGCTCCACATATACCCCAGGCTGTGGACACACAAATGGTCTGTATGCTGAGCCATCCCTGAATCATCCCAGTCTCTAAATGCACCAAATGCAGGAGCCCAGACTCTGAGGGGTTAAGTGTTGAATTGAGGAGACATTAGAATGCACTTCACAGCACCCTGGCACGGTAGATTGAAACAAGGATTTAATTGGCTCCATATCAGGGTTAGATAGTGCCGTTGTTGACTTTTGACAGAAAAACAAGGTGACTGATATTACGGAGATAAGCAAAAATCCCAACTCAATCACATCAATAAGTTTCTAAGGCGTGTACAGGTGGCTCACCTTGCAACCATTGACAGTGGCGCTCGCTGAAAAGATAGGCATCGGAGGTTGTGTCTTGTGTCTGCATTGTCACATGTTTATTGCTGTGTGTGTGCATGTCAATTTCTCTGACAATCATCACAGTGCAGTTGTTTCAACATGATCTTGGCACAGAGGTCATGGGATTCAAAGGCATACATTTCAGTTGCTCTAGTTCCTGCTTCCTCACAGAGCATTACAGGAAGCCCCATCAAAAGGGTCACCTTTGAGCAGTGCTTTATGGGTATTTGTTTCATAGGCGACTGTATTACTTCACCCATACACTATAACTGTGAAAGCTGTTAGGATGTAATTCCACACACATGTATCTATGAAATTGTACTCCTTGAGGTATTAATTTTTTTAAAAAATTTTTTAATCTATTTTGTTTAAGAGGACCCATTTCTAGGGGATTTGACCTAACAATGGAAGGCCTAAACACTTAGTGGCAGCAGGACATGTGCATTACAGGAGAAGCCCTTTCTTTGTGTGGCGAAACCTCAGACTGGGTGAACATACTGGTGTTGACACTGTCTCTCTTTGTCTAAGCCCATTATCTTGTGCCCCGCAGTTTGCTTCATTCATTCCAAAATGCCACTCTTCGCATATGAGAGCATATCAGTCTCCATGGAAACTCATTTTACCAATACTTTGTTGGCACCAAATGACCCTGCTCTCATACTTACCATCACAGCTCTTTTCATGGAGGTGGCCTGTTTTCATTTGGAGATGAAACATTTTAAGGCAAATGTAGCCCCCGCTGGTTTGCTAGCTGTGATACTGAATTCAGAGGTGGAGCATGTAGAAAGGCCAATGTGATGTATTCATAGCCATTTCCAGAGGTTTTCAGAAAGAATGCTCACTGAACTGTTTCTATTGAGGACATTTTGTTGGTCACATACCTTCCATTCAATCTGTCAGATGGCTTGATTTACAAATAATCTTCTGTTAAAGTGTTATTTGTTTGGACATGTGGAATCTCACTGTACTCTAATCACATATCTAAATGTAATATCATAGCCATAACCACCTCAGCAAGTTACCTCACTGATTTGTTTAACTGCTGAAAATGCTTAACATACTCAGTGCACATTGCCAAATTTCCAATGTTTTTCATAAGTGAGTTTTTTTACATTTTAATGACACAGATGGCAGTAGCACAGTGCACGGACATAATATGTACATCTGTATGCTCTATTTTTACGCTACTATCCTTAGCTATTTCTGTAGTTATGTATTGACCAGGATCAGTTTCAGGAAGTATTGGCTGTTGATCAATGAGGCCACAGGATTCTCGTTGGAATATTTACACTTGTGTCTTTCTCTGCAAGGCCCACAGATAATTGGTTGAAGGGAGAGTCCAGGAAGGTCAGCCAAGAAAGCAGCCGTAGGTGCCAGCGTGAAATCTACAGCAACTACAATCACTTCAACAGTGAGCGGCTGGAACAAGGTGAATGACAGGTAGGAAATAATTCATATGAATTACCTGCTGTATTATGAATAACCACCTGCTGAGAGGACATCACACGGTCAGTTATAAGCCAAATTGGTTTTCAATAGTCCTTTTTTTGTCATTTGTTGGCAATTACCCTAGTTCTCGTGATAATATAGTCACAAATGAACCTCCTGAGAACATTTCTTCCTTATGGCTTTTTGGGAGGGACAAGGTTGAGGTTGGCATGCAAGTGATCACACAATTATAGTTTGGTTACTCCTCTGTCCTCTGCTATTTTAACTTATTCTATTGAAGCTGATGCTTACCTTTTTCCAAGCCAGCTCTCTCATGTTAATAATTCATTATAAATTAACCAATTAAAACATACAGTATATAGCTTACGTTTTACACTTGACTATGACACACACTACTACTGTAAGTTATTCTATAAGAAATCCTCCCATTCCAGAGATCACTTATCACATTCCGTTTTTTGGGGAGGTAAATATCTGACCTTGCAGTGCAGAGACATAAAGTCTGTCACTCAAACAATTATGACTTCTTTGTTTCCCTCTGGATATCATTCTCGAGAGGAGACTCAAGCAGTCTGAGTACTTAAACCTGGTGATTCAGGGCTCCTAGTGGAAGGGTTGTCTCTCCCCATCTCCAAATCCTCGACTGGTTGCCTCAGGATACAGAGGATGGGGAGAAAAAGCCTAATTGGTGCTGAATGAAGTGTGGACCATTAATGGATGGCAATAATAGTTGAGATTTTACGACTCCCTCCACATTAGGCCTTTAAGAGACTTTCACCTGTAGAAAAGGACACCTCGTACTTTCTGCTATCTCTTCCTGTCAAGGTGTTACAGTGTATGATAAAGGACAAGAGGGGGAAACCTCCGAAAAGGCCCTGACAAACAGCAACACCTGATGTAAAAGCTGTGGTGTATGTATTACCCAGATAGTTGGAAGCTGAACAGTATCATTCATGAAGGACAACCTATTCCAAGCCGTTTATAATTCCTTTGTGGTTGCTATGACTGCCAGTGGTGAACAGCAGGGGGTGGAACATGGAATGGCTAGCTGGTGTAATGTAGTCACATATGTGGCCTCACGTCCCCTTGCACGGTGTTGACCACACCATTCGCTGCTTTCAGACATTTTCTACTGGAAAATGATGAAGGCTCCACACTGTTTGCATTTCAGTTGATGAGGAAATGTCAGAGCATTTCAAAGATGGCTTCTGTTTACCCATGTCTAATAACCCTCTGCATAGGAAAGCCTTTGAAACACTTACCATGTCCAGAGACATTGCATGATCGTGTTGGAATCTAGAAGAGAAAAGGAGGATTTAAGAAAATAGAACACTTTGATGAATATGTTCTGTGTTATAAAACAATTTGGGAAACATCTTTGGTGCAACACTAGATGACATAAAAGGGTCTCAGAGCTACAGTAAAAAGTCTATAGTAGCTAGAAACTAAATGGTGAAAACACTTTTAACAGTAGGGAATCAACGCAACACATGGACCTAAGGAATTGTTCATTCAACAAAGGTAAAAACCGTCATTACAATACAATATTACTTCAAAGTCTAGGGTTAAATTATTTCATTGCAATTTCTCGCTTGATAAATACCAATTTGAGACAGACAGGGCACATTTGCTTGGGAGTGTAATATTTTTCTTTGTCAACTAGAAGTCCTTTTAAACCAGAGGATCCAAGTATTTTCACCTCATTTGATCAATGTATTTCATTTGAATCCTATCATTTCTCATGCACCACCATTCACAGTGAAATTTTCACTCTATGCTAATTTTTCTGTGTGAACTGGAGATCAGAGATGGTTGATTGTGGAGGACCCTTGTCCAGACATATTTCACAGTGTCCTCTGAAGGAGTAAATCCAGAACCCTGTAAGGTGACTTCTCATTATACTTCAACTTCATGTTATTAACTTCCTGTTAACAATGCAGGATGGATAGCAGCAGTGGCACCCTGAGGGCCCTGGCTAATGTCTCCTGTAGTATGTCTAGTGCCACAAGCCTATATATCTCACTTCTCAATTAGAAATGTCTGGAAAGGGAAATTAACATAGGCTGCATCATAAAAGGCCTGACAACAGAGCTGATACAATTACAATAGAGTGATTAAAAAATATGAAAAAGGTGATGTATTACATTGATCATAAATGCATTCCCAATTAATTTAATTGAAGAGTACGCTATAATGTTGTAGTTAAAATATGTCCTATTAGTGTTTGGCTCATGCATGCATAAAAATTAATTATTGAATAATTGTTAGTGTATTTCAACAGTGGCAAGGCTGTGAAGGATGATGTATCTTCTTCAGTGGCTGTCCAGAGATAGGGCTTAATTACAGTGGATTGCCTTATCTCCTCGCTTTAATCCGCTTTTTGGAGTCTCCCCCGCCCGCTCACACCATCTAGTCGATATCATCAGACTGCTGGCACAGCCACAGAGAGAAAGTGATCCCCATTTCTCTGTCACATTAAGGGTCATTCATGGAGTCTCCGCCTCAGCCCTGACTTAGAGCACGATGTGGAAGAGCTAAGAAGAATGGTCTGTATAGAATATGACCCTCATATATCAGGTCAGAGCTCCCTGGCACATACACACTAGTATACTCTTTGTCAACGGATTAGACTTCAACAATGTGTTACTATAACGCTATCAGAAAATTGTCTCAGTTCTTTGCCAAAAGCAGTTTTTATGGACATGGCCTCCACTAGCTGTGATGTTTTAAAGGTGTGTTCTTATTCTGATGCTTTCCAGTAGTGCTTTACTTCCATATTGCCAAAAAGGGTTTGTCAGTTGGATTAGGACTATGATAAAAGAGGCAATGTTGTTGAAATTGCTCCGTTTCCTTCATTTACATGTAATTCAATCAGTCCATTGAACAGCGTGGGGTGAAACGGCTAAATTCTGTACACCGAATACAACATGCCAACTGCTGATCTTGTAGTGATGGTAATAGCACTGTCAAGTTTGACAATTCCGAGAAAGCAATACTGTTATTCCCCATATTCATTTTTCAAAATCTAATTGTACTTTCATTTCTTCACCAACACAGAGCTGTCAAGCTGAACATGTAATTCAATGAGCGTCAGCCGTTGGCTTGATCATTTCTTCATTTTATTTTTAATGGTGCATATACCATTCAAAATGACTTCAGTTTGAGGATACGTAAATCATTTGGTGCTTCTACTGGACTTGACTGTGGTGTGCAGTAATCTGAGGCTGTGTTCAGGCTATATTCATCCAGTGTTATGTATGCCAGTGTTGTGTAGTCTCCCTAAAGGCTTGGGGGAGAGGGGAACATTTGATCGGAGAGTGATGTGTACTGCAATACTGAGACTATGGCCCTCTTTATTCATAGTTGCGGCCGAAATGGGCTGTCAAAATGGAGGAAATTGAAACCAGTCAATATTGCACATCTCAGGCTGCTGAGGCATTGTGAGAGCACCCTATCTTAAATTGCCAACAGCAGTCAAAGCCAGAGCAGATATCAACACAAGGGCACACACATGCACACACACACACACACACACACACACACACACACACACACACACACACACACACACACACACACACACACACACACACACACACACACACACACACACACACACAGCCCTCCCCCAATGCCAAATGCCTCATATCTGTTGGAACCTCCACAGAGAATGGCATCTGAAAAACATGCTTAAGCCAAGGTCGTTCCTTCCTATGTTAGAAAGAAACAGCAAACTAATGCCTGCATCTGTCTGGCAGTCATCAAGTCCCTTGGACCAATCACTCTGTGAGAGCTGAGATCATTTTAATGAGAGGAGGTGAGTAGTGGTTTCTCCTCTCAGCTTTCAGCCCTCAGTGGAGCACTATGAAAAGAGCTTTCCAGGGAAACAGTTTGCTGTTCTCAGGATTTGGAGAGACCTTTTTAATCCCCACCACCTTGTTAAATAGCAGGATTTGAAGCCTGTTTCTTAATCAAGTCTCAGTACAAATAGGATCATCTCCCGTCTTTCTCAGCCTTTCCCTGTGTGGAGTGGGAATTATAGGTGTTCTAGTGGTACTCGTGTTGGTTGTTTTATCTGAGACGTTTGAACAACACTTCAGCTGTTTCCAAGCAGGCGGCGGTACACTACAGTAATTTTCATCAGCTCGCTTGTTCAGGTAATGTTCCTCCAGGAACACTGATCTCAGGGCTTATCTTGTTAAGAGCCCCCCTGCCATCTTAAAAAATGACTGGCTGGCGGAGACTGGGCCCAGCTTTTAGGAACCTTATTGGGGTTGGGAGAATGACACTAATTAGACTCATTGACGTGTTTAAAAATCAAGCTTGGTACATTCGCTTGTTTGAATTTGCTTGTTTGAATCAAAAGCTGGATTGGTGCTCAATTGCAGAGTACGAAGTATAATCTTCTAGTTTGAAATGACATAGAGAATCAACAAAAATGTGTCATAATATTAGGTATATTGAAAACACTTTGGATGGAATTTTATCATGACACAATGCATTTCAAAACACACAATGCAGCTTCTGAGATGGGTAGGCACAATGTGGTGTACACCTGCAATACAGTGTAGACATGAGACAAAACAGTAGAGTGAAGAGGAAGCACTCCCCCATCCACATCAACGGGCCGCAGTGGAGCGGGTCAAGAGCTTCAAAGGTTCCTTGGCATGCACATCACTGATGACCTGAAATGGTGCCACGCAGTTGAAGAAATTCCGCATGGCCCCTAAGACCCTCACAAACTTCTATAGATGCACCATTGAGAGCATTCTGTCAGGCTGCATCACCGCCTGGTACGGCAACTGTAACGCCCTCAACTGCATCACCAAGGGCACGCTGCCTGCCCTCCAGAACATTTATAGCACTCAGTGTCAAAGGAAGGTCAAGAAGATCAGCAAGGACCTCAGCCACCGAGACACGGTCAGGTGCATCAGAGGTACAGGTGCATCAGAGCAGGGACCAAGACACTGAGAAACAGCTCTTTCTATCATGAGGCCATCAGACTGTTGAACAGCCATCACTAGCCAGCTACCTGCCCGGTACTCAGCCCTGATCCTTGAGACTAATGCCCCATGTATGTACATTCGGAAAGTATTCAGACCCCTTGACCTTTTCCATATTTTGTTACGTTACAGCCTTATTCTAAAATGGATAAAATAGTTTTTTCCTCATCAATCTACCCCCTAATGACAAAGCAAAACCAGGTTTTAGAAAGGTAGAAATGTTTGCAAAAAACGGAAATATCACATTTACATAAGTATTCAGACCCTTTACTTAGTACTTTGTTGAAGCACCTTTGGCAACAATTACAGCCTCGAGTCTACTTGGGTATATTGCTACAAGCTTTGCACACCTGTATTTGGGGAGTTTCTCCCATTCTTCTCTGCAGATCCTCTCAAGCTCTGTCATCTCTCCAGAGATGTTAGATCGGGTTCAAGTCTGGGCCACTCAAGGACATTCAGAGACTTGTCCCAAAGCCACTTCTGCATTGTCTTCTCTGTGTGCTTAGGGTCGTTGTCCTGTTGGAGGGTACATTTTTGCCCTAGTCTGAGGTCCTGAGCGCTCTGGAGCAGGTTTTCATCAAGGATCTCACTGTACTTTGCTCCGTGCACCTTTCCCTCGATCCTGACTTGTCTCCCAGTCCCTGCCGCTGAAAAACATCCCCACATTCACCGTAGGGATGGTGCCAGGTTTCCTCCAGAAGTGACGCTTGGCATTCAGGCCAAAGAGTTCAATCTTGATTTTTCCTTTAGGTGCCTTTTGGTAAAACTCCAAGCGGGCTGTCATGCGCCTTTTATTGAGGAGTGGCTTCCGTCTGGCCACTCTACCATAGAGGCCTGATTGATATAGTGCTGCAGAGATGGTTGTCCTTCTGGAAGGTTCTCCTATCTCGATAGAGGAACTCTGGAGCTCTGTCCCGATTGGTCAGATTGGCCAGGCTGCCAGCTTTAGCAAGAGTCTTGGTGGTTTCAATCTTTTATATTTAAGAATGATGGAGCGAAACTTCAGTATAGGGACAAAGTGGAGTCGTAATTCAACGACTCAGACACGAGACGTATGTGGTAGGGTCTACAGGCAATCACGGACTACAAAAAGAAAACCAGCCACATCACAAACACTAACGTCTTGCTTCCAGACAAACAAAACACCTTCTTTGCCTGCTTTGAGGATAATACAGTGCCACCGACGCGGCCCGCTACCAAGGACTGCACCCCCATCTCCTTCTCCATGGCCAACGTGAGTAAGACATTTAAAACGTGTTAACCCTCGCAAGGCTGACGGCACAGACGGCATCCCTAGCCGCATCCTCAGAGCATGTGCAGACCAGCTGGCTGGTGTGTTTACTGTTTACGGGCATATTCAATCTTTCCCCATCCCAGTCTGCTGTCCCCACATGCTTCAAGATGGCCACTATTGTTCCTGTTCCCAAGAAGGCAAAGGTAACTGAACTGAATGACTATCGCCCTGTAGCACTCACTTCTATCATCATGAAGTGCTTTGAGAGACTAGTCAAGGATCATATCACCTACACCTTACCTGTCACCCTTGACCCACTGCAATTTGCCTACTGTCCCAATAGGTCCTCAGACGATACAATCGCCATCACACTGCACACTGCCCTATCCCATCTGGACAAGAGGAATACCTTTGTTAGAATGCTGTTCATTGACTATAGCTCAGCATTCAACACCATAGTACCCTCCAAGCTCATCATTAAGCGTGAGGCCCTGGGTCTTAAACCCGCCCTGTGCATTTGGGTCCTGAACTCCCTGATGGGCCGCCCCCAGGTGGTGAAGGTAGGAAACAACATCTCCACTTCGCTGATCCTCAACACTGGAGCCCCACAAGGGTGCATGCTCAGCCCTCCCGTACACCTGTACTCCTTTCATCCATGACTGCGTGGCCATGCACACCTCCAATTTGATCATCAAGTTTGCAGATGACACAACAGTAGTAGGCTTGATCACCAACAATGACAAGACAATAGGGAGGTGAGGGCACTCAGAGTGTAGTGTCAGGAAAACAACCTCTCACTTAACGTCAACAAAACAAAGGAGATGGTCATGGACTTCAGGAAACAGCAGAGAGAGCACCTCCTTATCC